>NC_056726.1:599290214-599315214 GCF_019279795.1 Protopterus annectens
CTGTGTGTGTGTGTGTGTGTGTGTGTGTGTGTGTGTGTGTGTGTGTGTGTGAGTATGGGGGAGTATGTGCACAAGTATGGGGTGTATGTGCACATATGCATATATGCATATATGTGTGTGTGGGTGTGTTTGTGTGTTCCTATGTGGCAGCATGTGCATGCGCAAGTGTGTATTTGTGTGTGTTTGTGTGTGTGTGTGTGTGTGTGTGTGTGTGTGTGTGTGTGTGTGTGTGTGTGTGTGTGTGTATGCGTATGCATGCATGAAAGTGTTCGTGTGTGAGAATGTGCTCATGAATGTGACTGTGTACATGTGTGTTCATGTGTGGGGCATGTACTTTACTGCTCAGGACTGCTTCCATGCCGTACCCTCTCTACTTGCTAGAATACGCTAAGACTTTCAAACTTCTGCAGTCCCAAAAAGATGAATAAGAATTTGGAATCAGACGTAAACAATGTTTGCATATACACAAACTTACCTCTGATTAGAGCTCTGACAATCTGTTCCAGAACTATCAGAACCAGAAGCGTAGCTGGTACAACCCCCCCCCCTGGGCCAGCAGTACTATGAACCTGTACCCTTCAAGTGAAAAACAAAAGTAAGAAAAAAAAGCACTTCAGTGTAATAAGTGGATCACTACATTATACATGATGTGAAGATTACTGATCCTACAGACATTGCCAACATACTGGCTGACAGGTTCAGTGCAAACTTCTCCCCCCCCCTCCCCCCCAAAAGGAGAGATATCTATACCAAGCGATTGCAGCCCCCCAAACATCTCCAACGCCCAAGTGAGAACTGCTCTCTCCAAAGCAAAAAACACAGCATCCATGGGACCTGATGGTGTCCCCGGCTGTGTGCTCCACAAAACTCAACGAGGAATTAAACCCACAGCTAGGACAGCTGTTTAATCATAGTCTTACCTCTGGATACGTACCCAGGGAGTGGCACACTGCAACTGTGGTCCCACTTCACAAAGGTGGTGCCTCCACCGACCCTGGAAATTACCGTCCCATTAGCTTGACAAGCCTTATCTGCAAAGCCATGAAGAGGATCATAATGGACCTCATAAATAAAGACATAGGGAATTTGCAGACTTTGGATCCATCCCAGTTTGGCTTTGTCAAAGGCAGATCATGCCTTCTAAACTTGGTTGACTTTTTCGAAACAGTCACCAAAGCCATTGATGAGGGAAAGGCAGTCCATACAGCCTACCTCGATCTGGCGAAGGCCTTTGATACAATACCCCACTCGGGTATCATTGAAAAACTCATCAGCTTAAATGTTAACCCATACATCACAAGATGGGTTGCAAACTGGCTGAGTGACAGAACCCACAGGGTCAGAGTTGCTGGCGCCATGTCAGACTCAAAGCCTGTCACAAGTGGTGTACCACAGGGCTCAGTCCTGGGCCCACTCTTGTTTGGCATCTACTTTTCCAAGTACAAGCAAACACAGGAGGGTTATGGCTGACAAAGTTTGCAGATGACTGCAAACTGGGCCCCATAGTAGAAAACACATCTGACACAGATATCCTTCAGAAGGGTCTCACAGAAACGGATAACTGGTCCCAGAGCCATGGCCTAAAGTTAAATGCCAAAAAATGCATAGTCATACCCTTCGGGAAAAACAAGGTTACCCCTAGCTACCAAATAGGTGGCAATCCACTGAGTACAGAAGAAGTTATCAGGGACCTGGGGACCCAGGTTGATAGTAGTCTGTCATTCGACACCCATGTAGCTAAAGTAGTTAGGAAGACCTTCTACATTGCCCACCTTATCATGAAGGGATTCTCATCTAGATCAAGGGAGGTCATAGTCTCCCTATACTCATCACTCATCAGACCAATGATTGAGTACAATGCCCCATTCGAATGTATCTGACCTGACACTTGCAGCAGCTGGAGAGGCCACAAAAGTTCCTCACCAAAAGGATAAAGGGTCTCAAACATCTGTCCTATGCTGCCCGACTGAAAGAACTCCAGCTCTATTCAGTCGCCACCGCTTGCTCAGAGGTGACCTTTGCCTAACATACAAGGCCATGTCAAACCCAGATTTGATGAATATGCTTCACCTCAAAAATCTAGATCCGTCAGAGCCACAAGGGCGGAGACTTAAACCTCGACACGGCTATTAATAGGACGTGCTGGAGGGATAGATTCATCACCCAAAGACTCCCTATGCTGTGGAATAAAATCCCGGTATATGTGAGGCAGAGCACCTCGCTGGCCTTGTTCAAGAGAAATCTTGACCAATGGATGGGAGATCACAGATATACCCCAGGGATTACCTCAGTGTCACTGCTCAACAGAGGCACAGCAAAATAATGGGTATAGTTCCCCATACTAAAGGGGTGGCGAAAGCCACAAAACTATGGGCTAGGCTTGTAAATGCCCTCGGGCAGATAGCCTAGTATGAACCTTTGAACCTATTATAAGTGATTGGCTTAACATCCCTTCAACCTCTTCCACTGAAGTGCAAAAAAAAAAAAAAAAGGAAATTCCTTCCAATGACACTTCATTCAAGTGGCCAGATCTGTGCCCTGCCACAAACTTTCCTTCAACATATTTTATTAAAAATAATAATAATAAAAATGAAATAAAATGTTTTTTATTTATTGAAATACTGGTGTTTAAATACTGGTATTGCATTTGCTGTCAAACCTGAACACTATAGTATGACATGTGAGGGCTAAACTGCAGCAAAACTGTACTATAGTTTAATAGTAAAAAAAAAATATTTTTCTTTAACCAAAACCTGAGTGCTGTAGCGCTCCATGCTGGCAGGGTATAAACTGTAGTAACTGTTTGGTACATTTGTAGCAAGCAGTTTACTACAGTTTAAAAGGCAGATTTCTTTTTAAATTAAAACATGAGCACTGTAGCACTCAATGCAGTCAGAGTAGAAACTGTGGCAGCTGTTTGCTACATTTATAGCAAGCAGTTTGCTACAGTTTAAAAATAATTTTTTTTAAATTAAAACTTGAGTGATGTAGCACTCCATGCAGGCAGGGTATAAACTTTAGCAACTGTTTGCTACATTTGTAGTAAACAGTTAGCTAGAGTTTAAAAGAAAAGAACTGTCAGGTATTCGCCTTCAGGATTAGGAGGGAGATGTTAGAAGTTGTGCTGGATGTATGAGTCAAGGAAATGGTAAAGATCTTAACACGGAATGCTTTTATATTATTGAACTGTTACTCATTAATATGAAAAGAGTGAGGGGAGAGAGGTAAGAAAGATAGGAAGCAACAGTTGTCATACCATTCTTTGGTTCCCAGTTTGATAGGAAAAACTGCTAGTGTAGAAATGCTAGAGTATGGAAAGGTAGACTACATTTCCTGGGAGATTCAGTGGAAAGAAAATGAAGAAGGGTGCTAAAGAGTGAAACAGCTTTAGGGGTGCACCAAGAAAGCAGTGATGTGGCCAGATCCATGGCATAGAGGGACAGAGCCCTGCCTGTGTTCCAGAAAACCTGCTCTAGATTACAAACATTGATAGTGGATAACTCAACCAAGGAAGGATCGGAATGAGGAACAGATGTTAGGTCACCCACATGAGATGGTCCCAGTACTGCTACTGAACAGACACTTCTGAATCAGACCTAAGAAGGGTACTCCATGTATACAAAGATGAATGGGGTGGAGCATAAGTCTGAGAAGGAGTGCATCACACTCTGGCTAGACATATCAGGTGTGTGGGTGCATACTCCTGCTTTGTACCTAGTCCATACTGCTCAACCTCTTAGAGCAAGAAATCTGGACAATGTCATAAATTATGGGGTGGGGGCAAAGGCCCAAAAAATAGGGACACTTTTTAAATATTGCTTTTACAAATTTAGAAAGTTGTTAGCATAGCATCTTTTGCATTAGTTTGAATTTTCTGAAGAGTATTAAGGGCGGCCATGTTGGTGCAGTGGTTAGCATTGTCACCTCATAGCAAGAGGTTCTTCAGTTCGATCCTTGGCTGGGGTGCCTTCTGTGCAGAGTCTGCATGTCCTCCCTGTGGTCATGTGGGTTTCCTCCGTGTGCTCCAATTTCCTCCCAAAGACATGCTATAGGTGGATTGGACACTCTAAATTGGCCCTAGGTGTGAGTGCATGCATGTGTGTGCCTTCTGTGGAAGGTTGGGTGCCGGGCTGGCAACTTGACACTGTAAAACTTCACTGACAGTCATGAGTGGACAGGTGATCTGCTGTGGCGACCCCTAACTGGGAAAAGCCAGAAGAAGAAAATTAAGTCTGAAACTCAAATGTCTGTCATTATTTTCTGATGTTAATTTTCAATGACTTGGTAATCCTTTGCCAGAAAAAACAGAATTTTATTAAAAATGGACCAAAAATATGAGAAAAAAGTTGGATATTCTGTAAAAATCTGTACAGTTGACAGGTATGACCTACTCTGGCAGGCATTGTAACACAACTGCCAGAAGGTAGGCATTGTATCACACCTGCCAGATAGAAAGATATGGAGTTAGGAGCAAAGCAAAGATTTTCTAACTCCCTGCTGAGTAAAAAACATAATCTCCAGCTTTTGCCTCCAGTACCCAATATCCATTGGTGCTAGGAATGGGGAAGAATAAACGGATTGTTATAATATGGGGCTTGATGGCTATGGGGAGATGGGGTGGGCAGGAATGCATACAAAATAAATTACTAAGCCTGAGAAGAAGAACCTATGTATGTATAAAGAAGAAGGGCATGTGGTAAGCATAGTCATTCAGTGTAGTTAAAGAATGAGGTAATAATGGTTGTTATGGAAATAGGAAGAGATATAGAAAGATGAATATGAGGAATGGGGAGGCAAAGTATATACAAACTGGCAAGCAAATGGGTAGTTAAATTCAGTAATATCAGATTTGGAAAATGAACTGGTTATTTTAATAAGTTTGAAGCATAAGACATTTTCCAGCAACACAGACATATATGGAAAAAAGCTGACTTGAGATTTGTTTTTTAGGAAAGGATGGTAGGGTAATGGTAGGATATATGAAGAAAGTGATGATCACACAGCTATTCTGAATGAGATGTTGATCTCCTTTTTAATAAAATAGTGGGAACATGAAGTGTTTGTTTAAGACGGTCAGTAGGTATGATGAATGCAGACAAATGAACAAATGGAAAGGTGACAATTAAAGAAGTAAAAAAAAAAAGTAAGAGGTTCATGGGGATAAAACGAGATTAAACAGTTTTCTTCTGCTTGATAAGAAGCCTTGTAAACATGGCAGATGAATAATCTGAAATCTGCTTTATTGTCTATTTTGTGGATGGGAATGCTGACAAATGCTTGGAGGATGACACATTTAAGCCATCCATTCAAAACCGGGTCTCAGGCTATGCTACATAATTCCAGAGCTATCATCATTATTTCCATGCCGAGAAATGTTATGGAAAAATATTGTTGGGAAGCCAATTGTGGGGCAAGACAGTTAAAGCTGAAAATGCCAATTACCTATCAGATGGTTAACCTCATCAACTGTCAATCTAATTTAAATACTTTTATAAAGGGGTCTCCTCCAAGGTTTATGAAAAGAACTTGGTAGATGTAAAATATGGATGTACTGCATCTCAAGGTAAGCGTTTGGGACCACTAACAGCTTCAAAGTGGGTGAGCAGAGGGAATGAGCTAGATGGTAAATAATGAGTAGCTTTTTTAAGGTTGTTGAAGCTCAAAGTGTTTAGAGCAAAAATAACTAACATCAAGATCTTGAATGCGGCACAGGAAATTTTAGGTGACCAATGCAGACAACAGAATGTTGCAGTGATATTGAAGAAATTGTAGGGTACCCAACAGTAGTTATGCTGCAGAGCTCTACATGTACTTCAGAAGGCCAAGCTCAGTGTGAGGAAACCCTAAATTAAAGTGTGGTGCAGTAATCAGAATGTGGATGGATTAAGCATAGCCAACCACCAGAACATTCTCAGGTGGAATCAGGTGCCTAATTTGGTTAATATTCCTCAGACTGTAGCAATAAGCCCCAAACACACTTGATACCTGTTCCAGAAATGTCATTCTGTTCATCAATGATCGCCCCAAAAGTATACATTCTTGATAGAAACTCCAAGCTGTCACCACTATAAATAATGCAGGGTTAAGAGATACTCTTGTTGAGTCTCTTAAAGAAGCATATGGATCCAAGGCCTCAGTCCTGAAAGTGATGATTACTTTTTTTCAGTAATGGATATAGTTGTGCAGAGTCGAAACAATGGAAAATGTCAGCCGGGGTAACATGTTGGGCAAGATATTGCACGTTAGGCTCCTCGTTTTGTTTTAATATGTCATTGAGTGAGCTGTTCAATTACCTACAGTGGAGAATGAACAAAAAATACTGAAATGTAGATGCACTGTATAAAGTGTCACATTTATTTGGCCAAAGAAAATAAAAAGTTAATTAAGGACTACTATTATATAGCTATTTATAACAATCCAAGTGCAGGGCAGCCACAAACAGAGACGGGGATCTTCGCAATCAAATGAGATAAAATAACAGTCACTGTGAGCGAACACCCCTGATGGCAATGAAACGTTAGATGTAATCCAAAGAATAAAAGGCTTCTCGCTCTTGTACAAAATCAAACACCATTTATTAACAACGTAGAGTGAGCGCTTTCGCCATAAGGCTTCTTCAAACTCTTAAAACAGTTGGAAATGACTTAAAAACCTTTATAAAACATTCAGTGTGTTCTCATTGGTTAAAAATACGTCACTGCATAAAACCTTAAAGTAACATATCAATTGTGATATACTCACTCATAAATACTGTTCTATACATGCTAAACACATAATCCATCAAATGTGCATAGAACTGAATACATATATAGATATATAAAACAGATTTAAACAAATTAAAATACAATAAATAACTTCTAAATGCATCTAATGAGTATTAAAGGAAACTGATGAAAGGATCATAAATCAATAAGTGTAGACACAAAGAGATAAAGAGACAGTGCGAAAAACAATGAAAGAAAACATGCATGTCCTGATATAAGTGCGTTTAATCCATGCACCTGCTTATATCTGTTCACATATACATCTCACAGTATTTGTTGTTATTTAGGTCAGTTTGGTACATGTTACAATACCAGTTATTTAGTTGTTAGGACATGCATGTTTTCTTTCATTGTTTTTCGCACTGTCTCTTTATCTCTTTGTGTCTACACTTATTGATTTATGATCCTTTCATCAGTTTCCTTTAATACTCATTAGATGCATTTAGAAGTTATTTATTGTATTTTGATTTGTTTAAATCTGTTTTATATATCTATATATGTATTCAGTTCTATGCACATTTGATGGATTATGTGTTTAGCATGTATAGAACAGTATTTATGAGTGAGTATATCACAATTGATATGTTACTTTAAGGTTTTATGCAGTGACGTATTTTTAACCAATGAGAACACACTGAATGTTTTATAAAGGTTTTTAAGTCATTTCCAACTGTTTTAAGAGTTTGAAGAAGCCTTATGGCGAAAGCGCTCACTCTACGTTGTTAATAAATGGTGTTTGATTTTGTACAAGAGCGAGAAGCCTTTTATTCTTTGGATTACATCTAACGTTTCATTGCCATCAGGGGTGTTCGCTCACAGTGACTGTTATTATATAGCTATTCTTTAATGAAACTATTACTCTATTTTTGTTTTACTTGGTTCGCTTGTCTGTGTACTTAATAAAGGATTTTCGACTAGAAACAGACTGCCTGCCTTGCTTGGATTACTTTCGAATACTTAGTAGTTCTGTACAATTACATATTTTTTATTTTTTTATTTTTTTTTACTTAAGACAAGTTTAAGTTCACTACTTTTACTACTATTGTCTGATCTGATTAATATACAGTGATTAACTAGAGATATATGGACTGAAAATCTTCCACACAGAGAAGTTTTCTTACATTGTTTTAATATTCCAATTTACTGACATGCATGTTAGTCTTCCTTATTGCATGTTTACTGGACTGATTAGTATCATTACAAAACAAACAACCAAAAAAAAAAATCCAGCAGTGTCCCATAATAGAAACAAAGGATTTTACAAGATATATTGGATATGCAGATGCTTAATTGCCTATTTGCTCACCCAGGGAATAGGGAGCAGTTGAGAGCTGGAGTCATGTGAGTCCACCTCTTGGCCTAACCCCCACCTGAGACTGACCAAAGGTGGGCACGCTGTTTTCACAGCTCAATCACATATTTCCTTTCTGGGCTTTCCAGTGTTTAAGCAGCTAACTGAACGCAGGTCATCCAGGGTGCAGTCAGAGCTTAATTTCTCAGTGTCATGTGTCCAGGTAATTATATCAACAAATCTTGACATTAAAACCTATACCAGAATTGCAGTATCAGTGTGGCAGAAACCCTGACCCCTATGTCTATATGGGTATACTTTATACAACTGACTGTGTCATCACAGCACCACAAGAAAAAATATATATATGCATTGGGCTTGGTGGAAAGTTGATGAATAATGTTACTTAGCTATTATGAAATCCTGCCTTTAGTCTTCAGAATTGGAGAAAGCAATTTGAACTGTATCTTGCCAAGGACTGGCATTGCCCAGAGGCTTTCATTTGCTGTTAATAACTGATGTATGGGCCATAACATATAGACTAGCACACAAATGTATATATGTAAATGTTAAACACATGGACAATAAAATAGGAGGGTCTATTTGTCATTCACTCATAATTTGTTAGCTGATTATAATTTTCCAGTTCAGGCCAAAAGCATACAAAGTGAACACTGAACAAAAGAGACAGGATTTAAACAAATACTGGAATTAAATTAACATCAGTGTTCAAAAGAAATAGCATTTATACAGTTTTAGATGTCTGACCCTTAAACAGATGAAGTGAATATAAGAAAAATTATGTCAATCTAGGTAGAGTGAAATACAAAGGAAGACTAGTGATATGGCTACTAAGGTCTACATTTGTATATGCATTTATATTCGCATCATAGATTCATACATTCACAGATATTTCAAGGTCATTGACTCTTATGACCATTCTCATCTTGCCAGTACCCTCCCTCAGGCAGCATTTCCTTTCTCCAGGAGGGCCATACTGATCAATCCTGGAATAAATTTGTGGATACCTATCCAGTCGTCTAGTTCATGTTTAAAGGAAGATAATGAGTGTCACTGATTAGCATGCAGGGATAGAGTCTTCTAGAGTTATAAATCTATCCATTCATTATGCTTTATTTATCTGCTGGCGAAGACTTTGGTCCCGAGCTCTAGCATTGATGGAAATAATTGGAGTTGTAGACAAACAGGAAGTCCAGGACAATTGGATCTCTAATGACCTGGTAAGTAAGATAAAGGTCTCCCCTCACAAGCCTACAAGACATCGAATAAAGGAAGGCTTTATTGGTAGCTCAGGGACTTTAGGCCTATGATCTTCTTGGTTAGGGATCTTTGGGAGTCAACCTAATTGTTTGATATGCTTAGTGAGTTATTTATTTATTTTAGTTTGTATAACAGTATAGTACACTGATCACTATAAAACATTTGCAGGCACAGCCTGGGTGAAGAGGTTCACAAAAAAAGAAAACAGAACAAATTCACAAACACAGAGTAATCACAGAACGTAGATGATCTCATAGACATTTGATGCAATATGGTGAAGATACAGCTTAAAGGGTGCATTATAATCAATAATTAGCCTGATCAATGCTGAGTATAAGGGAGTGATTACCTGTTTATACCTTGATGATATTCCTTTGGCAATTAGCTGGGTTAAATAAAAGGATTTCCTGACACCCATTGTTACACAATGGTCAAAAGAGAGAACGTTATCAGCCCAAATACCTAGGTTCCTAACTAAATTTTCATTTTGTAGAGCTGTGTTGTCTAGACAGTATGATGAAAGGAGGGAGCTTCCTACCATAAGTAATGATACAACACTCATTGCCATTTAGTTTGAGCCCATTTTTAATTCACCAAGAGTTTACTAGGGTGAGTTGATTCTGGAGGTTTGGGTACCAGCAACCTGAGTTTGTAATCTTCTGCAAACATTGTTAACAGAGGTATTGGCTCTCTGCTTGGAGATCTGAGAAGTAAATACCAAAAAGCAGAGGCCCCAGGACTAAGCCTTGAGTGACACTATGGCTGACTTTCATACTTTCTGATGAAGCTTCTTCAACTTGCACTTTGTGGGTTCTGTTTTTCATCCAGTTTGCTAGCCACCTGACCATGTATAGGTCAGTTTGCAAATTATTTAGATTTTGTATGATACCAGCTTGGGGAATGGTGCCAAAGGCCTTGGTCAGGTCAGGATGCACTATGTGCACTGCATGACCATCATCTACAGCCTCACACACACACATATATATATATATATATATATATATATATATATATATATATATATATATATATATATATATATACTTACATATAAGGTAAATTTCTTCAAAAGGGTTATAGAGGCTGTAGTTGATGGTCATGCAGTGCACATAGTACATTTTGACCTGACCAAGGCCTTTGGCACCATTCCCCAAGCTGGTGTGTGTGTGTGTTTGTGTGTGTGTTTGTGTGAGTGTGTGGGTGTATATATATATATATATATATATATATATATATATATATATATATATATATATATACACACACACACACACATATATATATATATATATATATATAAATAAACACATATATATATATATATATATATATATATATATATATATATATATATATATATATATATATATATGTGTGTGTGTGTCGGTCCTTATCAGGTGATCGAGTTTTCAGAAACTCAAAATTCATATGGTCGAGACCATATGATCAAGGTTTTGAAAACTCAAAGCTTTTGAATGGAGATCAAGGTAGAGTATAGATCGGGACATTTACCCTTTTCTCCACTGTAGTGCGATCTTGGAGTTGGTATATTTAATTTCAAGGGAGTGTGGTGGGTGCAGGGGGGCGTGCCCCCTGCTAAAATGTAAAAAATGTAGATTTTTGTGTTTTTTTATGTTTTTTTTTTTTTTATGTTTGAGTTTTCAGAAACTTGATCATATGGTCTCGACCATATGAATGTCGAGTTTCTAAAAACTTAATCATCTGTCATATACCCCGTGAATCAAATGAAAACACTGTCAGCTGTGCCAGCATGTCTGACAGGAGATTTGTGTATATTTTCAGGTTAACTTGTATTGTATTGTATGCCAGCATGTCTAATTGTGAAAATGTAAATATGTTTTTAAAATGTTGGATATTTCGATGTTTATACAAAAAGTTTAAATAATCTGTCAGTGTTTTGATACATTTCTAATTGCACCTATTTGTGAGGGAAATGCTGAAGAACAAACTGTCTGTGGCGAATCAGCTGATCAGTAGGTAATGTCATTAGAATGTTTCTGTTTGCTATGTGATTATTTGAACAGCTGATTGACAGATAAAAGGACTTGTTCAAACAGTTGATTGTTCTTTTTTAAAATAAGACAGTTGAGAGTGTTAACCTGGAATATAAAAGAGACTGCTACAGTCAGTTACAATGCTGAACAGTTAGTGAAGAACAGCAGTTATAGTGCTGTGCAGTAGATACCCATAAAAAAGGACTCACCAGAAAGCCTGCCTTTGCCTTGCTGTTAT
The DNA here is from genome assembly GCF_019279795.1 of Protopterus annectens. Classification (NCBI taxonomy): domain Eukaryota; kingdom Metazoa; phylum Chordata; order Ceratodontiformes; family Protopteridae; genus Protopterus; species Protopterus annectens. Next base: position 599,301,804 of record NC_056726.1, read on the forward strand.
GTTTTAGATTAGATGAGGGACAGTTTTCTCTAGTTAGATTAGGAAAGTTTAGTTATTTAGATAAAGTTTCTCTAAGATGATTAGTTCTTAACGGTGACACTTACACTGATCCTGTTCACTTAGCCAACCTGCTAGCAGATAGGCTCAGTGCAAACTTCACCCCCCCTTCCCCCCTAAAGGCCCATTTAGCATCCCTGATACTTGCCCCACACCTTACATCTCCATAGCTCAAGTGTTAAAGGCCCTATCCAAGGCAAAGAATACAACTTCCATGGGACCTGACAGTATCCCAAGCTGTATTCTGCAACATCTCCATCAAGAACTAGCCTCGCCATTGAGTACCCTGTTCAAGTCATGGCCTTAAGCTAAATGCAAAAAAATGTATTATCATACCATTCCGCAAAAACACGGCCCCTATTGATTACCACATCAGTGGCAACCCCTAAGCACACAACTTCTGGTGAGAGACCTGACTGCACAAGTTGACAACAATCTCACATTTGACCATCATGTAGCGGTGGTAGTCAGAAAAGCTTTTTACTTGATTCATCTCAAAAGTAAAGGGATTGTATCCAGAGAAAGGAGGTTATTACCTCTCTGTACTCCTCCCTCATTAGGGCAATAATTGAGTACAACTCCCTGTTTGGTATGTACCTCTCCAAACACCTGCACCAACTGGAAAGGTCACAAAAATACATCACAAACAGAATCCATGACCTCCAACACCTGTCCTATGTGGACAGGCTCAAATCACTATCACTTTACTCTGTATTGTCCAGATTGCTCAGAGGTGACCTGTGTCTCACCTACAAGGCAATCTCAGACCCTGCTCTACTAGAGATGCTCCATATCCATAAGTCTAATTCCTTGCATAGTACCCAATCAAAATGCTTAAATCTAATATGTAACATTAACAAAACCTGCTGGAGAGACAGGATTGTCTCCCAGAGGCTGCCCCATCTCTGGAACAGACTCCCCATACACATTAAGCAAAGTACGTTTCTGACCCTCTTCAAGTGCAACCTTGATGAGTGGATGGGCAACCACAAATTTGTCCCAGGAGTGCCACCTGTGTCCCTCATTGACAGGGGCAACAAGTGCTGATTGTGGTTTCTATTCTGGAGATAAACTCTTGGTGAGGCTTGTAAGGGCCCCAGAGCCATTAGCCTAGCAATCTCCTATGATCCTATGATCCTATGATGGACTTCTACTGTACAGTTTAATTTTATATTTTTGGAGATTGAATTCTGGTGTTTATTGAAAGCTATTGATTTACTTTCTTGTAATCATTTTACTTATTATTAAATGTGTTTTCATTACTTTACATTGTGGCTGGAAAATCAGTGAGTTCTTTAGAGATTAGAGAATGCTTATACCTGTTTGATACTCCCCAGGTCACCTTGAACGCCTGGCTGCTTCTGGTCATAGCTAACATTTATTTTGATATTTATTTTTTTATAATTGATTACCCTTTGAAAGGCATGTAGACCTGTCTGACTCTGGTGGCAGTGTTACCATTTGTACCGGGGAAGGGACATAGCTGGAAATCTGTGTGAGACTTCCCATAAGTGTTTGAGTGTGTGAGATTTGGATTTATTTTGAGTGTGAGTCAGAAGTCTTAAACTGGAACAGATTGCTCTGAAGTGTATGATAAGGAATTACATTTGGGTTGGACAGAGGTATATAGTCCAGTCCCATGAAAAAAAAAAGAGTGTGTTCCTGTGGTGCTCTTAAGGGAAATTGTGGAATTTTACTCTTGTGCGCTCTGTGTTGTGGTGTTTTCCATAACACTCCCCACACTGGAGTCAGTGGTAAGGATTGAGGCTTGTAAATTACTGACCTGGGTTTTAAGTGAGGGACATCACATTTATTTGTGGCAGTCCGGTGGGATATTAGCCAGACATCACATTATTGGTGGCAGTCTGGTGGGATATTAGCTGGATGTCATATTAATTGTTGCTAGCTTAGTGGAATTTTTAATTGAATTCCAGCAGCTTGTGGGTAGTTGTCATTAACATATGAACTCTTAACAGCCACAAAGTAAACATTCAGAATTTCAATCCACCACAGTTGTATTTATTTATTTATTTTTGTTAGTCAGGGATAGCAGGCAAGGATGTCAGCAGAAGATTTTAGCAAATTGACAAAGATCCAGCTGGCTAAGGGGTGTGAAGCCAGAGGATTGGTGCATGCCAACCTGAGCAAGGAAGCAATGATTACAGCCTTGGTTGTAGCTACAGCTCAGACCAGCCATTTGGAGGATATTCAATTTAGTGTTGGTGATGTGCAGCCTGCTGAGATGGGACAGTCCACATTTTCTTCAGAGGACCTGAGAATCCATCTGAAATTAAGGTGATTGTAACTGGAGGCCAAACGTCATGAAGTGGAATCAACAGAGGGATTGCGCATGGAGACCCAATGTCTGGAGGCTGAGGAGAAACAGGTTCAACATGAATTGGAAACCAAACATCTTGAACTGGAGGCTCAACGTCTAGAGACCGAAGAGAGACTGAGGCATTTAGAAGTCAAGGACAACGAGAGACAGCACTGGCATGAAATGAAACTTCATACTCTTCAAGAGGATCATGGAGGTAATGGGGAAGGGAATAACTAGATCCCAGAAGCCATAAAGGTCAAGTAAACTTTTTCCTCAGTACAGGGATGGTGATTACTTTGATAGTTTTATTCATATTTTTGAAAGGGCATGTAGACAACATGATGTTGACCATGAACTCTGGGTTTGTTTTCTGACTCCCTTACTCCATGGTAAAGCTGTTCAGGCTGTAGCAAAGTTAAATGATGTGGATTGTTTGAATTATGGCAGCGAAATGTTGCTTGCTTGACTGTTTCAAATTTACACCTGAGGCATATAGAAAAATGTTTTGTCAACATAGACACAAGGCAGATGAAAGTGTATGGGATTATATTGCTAACTTAAATACTTACTTTCATAGATGGGTGAGTGGGTGGGTGTCAGGTCACCACTTTTGAGGGACTGGCAGACCTTTTTGTGAGGGGAACAAGCCCTCAGTACTTTGCCTGATGACATGAGAGTCTGGATAGCAGATTGTGAGTGTAACTCTGCAGGGGAGTGGGGGGGAAAGGGGATCTCTACTTGGCAAGCAGAGCACCACTGCATAAGAAACTGATACCCAGTGCTGCAGATGGACATAAGGGAACCCATGGATGTCAGTCTAAACCACTCCAACAGTGTACACCAGTAACAGGGGAACTATTAATCCAAGTGCATGGTTAGGGTTTAGATGTTTCAAGTGTAACCAGAGGGGACACATAGCAGCCAAATGTCCATTGTAGCAAGGTGAGAAACAGAAGGTGAGGGATCCAGTAAGTATGGATGACAAACCACCAGTGGTAAGTTGTTTAGAAACAACTAGGGTGACACATTATCACCACAATTTATGTTGTATCTTAGTAGATGGTAAATAGGTAACTGCTAAGAGGGACACAGATTCTAATATAACCATTTTGAGGCCTGCAGTGGTTACAGAAGAGCAGTACTTGCAGTCCATTCCAGTCAGAGCATTGGGAGGGACCCCTTCCAAATACATTTGGCTAGGGTTCACCTTGAATGGGAGGGTTGAAGAATAATGCAAGCAAGTAGGTGTGTTTGAAGATATTCCTGCAGATGTCCTGATAAGGAATGACTTTGATGATGCAGTACCTTGTATACATGCAGTGACATGCAGTCAGGGTTGGAGAAAGGCATGTGGGTCCAGTAGTCTGGGAGAGACTCAGATACCTGAAGCTGGGACTGGCATGGTGGCTGTTTCAGAGAAGGTGCTGTCTGGTAGCCGTAAGTCTGAATGTGAGCCACAGCTGCTGGTTGGTAATGATGTTCCCTTGGACATTGTGACTGTGGGGATGGAGGTGAGTGGTGGTACCCAGAGTGACAGCTAGGCGCAGCTGCCATAAGTGACTAGGTTTCCTGTGGAAGGGGAGCTGGGGAAGGTCACAAAGGTAGAGTTGATATGGGCTCAACCTATGGATCTTACATTACAAAGCTTGCGGGAGATGGCTAAGGAGACAACTGAGGCTCAAGGAAGAGGGGAGTCTGTATACTGGAACAAATGTTTGTTGCATAGAGAGTGAACTGCTGTAGGTGAACTAGAAGGTTAAGTAATATGGCAGTTGGTAGTTGCTAGAGCTTATCATCTGCCACTTTTAGCTATAGCACATGAAATTCCTTTCTCAGGTCATATGAGCATAAAATGTACTAAGAGACTTATTATGCAAAATTTATATTGGCCTGGAATTGCGAGAAATGTAGTAGGATACTGTAGGACTTGTGAACAGTGCCAAAAAGTTGGTAAAGCAGGGGACAAGGCTAAGGCTCCATTAATGCCTTTGCCTGTTATCAAAGAGCCATTGCAGAGAGTGGCCCTGGATATCGTGGGGCTCCTGAGTACTTCAAGTTCTACAAGAAACAAACACATCTTTGTGGTAGTAGACTATGCTACCAGATTTATCCTGAAGCAGTGGCTCTGTCTATTGAGGCAGTGAAGGTGGCAAATGGTTTGCTAGAAATCTTCAGCAGAGTAGGTTTTCCTTGGGGAATACTGACTGACCGAGGTGCCAACTTCATGTCAGACCTGCTGACTTGTCTGTGGAAGCATTGTGGGGAGAAACATCTAAAGACCACCCTGTACCATCCCCAGACTAATGGTCTTGTGGAGAGGTTAAACTCTACATTGAAAACTATGCTATAGGCATTTGCAGACCAGGTTAAAAGGGAGTGGGACAAGTATTTGCCCCATCTGTTATTTGCGTACAGGGAAGTACTGCAGGAATCTACAGGTTTTTCACCTTTTGAGTTATTAGATGGGCATAGGATGAGGGGGACTTTAGATTTAATTTGAGACTAGTAGGAAGGTGAGAGTAAATCTCACAAGGAGTCTGTTGTGGCTTATGTTCTTAACTTTCGGACAAGACTTAAGGAGCTCAAGAGAACCTAGCAGTGACCTAACAAGAAAAGAAAGTGTGGTATGACAGGAATGCTCAAGCCTGAGAGTATGCTGAGAGACAGAAGGTGATGATAGTTGTTCCTGTTAGACATAACAAGTTACAAGCAGCTTTGGAGGGACCCCTTGAGGTGGTGAGGAAAATAAATGACGTGAACTACATGGGAAATTTGGTAGGTAGGACACAAGGGCACATACTGTATCATTTGAATATGACAAAATCTTATCATGAAAGGGAGGCCCTAGTTCATAGGTTTATAGGTAGGTACTAGGCTATTGGCCCAAGGGCCTAAGTAAGTTTAGCCAACAAGGTTCCCTGTCTTACGCCACACAAGAAAGTTATTTTCCTGTGCTCCTGTCGAGCAGAGCCACAGAAGTGACCCCCGGGGTGTATTTCCTATTTCCCATCCACTTATCAAGATTTTTCTTGAAGAGTGCTAATGAGGAAATTTGCTTGACATAGATGGGTAGCTTGTTCCAGAGTATGGGAAGTCTCTGGGACAGAATCTATCCCTCCAGCATGTCCTGTTTATTGTGGTGACAAGGTTTAGGTCCCTAGAGCGTGTAGCACAGAGGGATTGGGATTTCTTTAGGTGTAGCATGTCCAACAGCTCTGGGTTTGACATAGCTTTATGTTTTAGGCAGAGATCACCTCAGAGTAGGTGATATGCTATGGAGTAAAGCTGGAGTTTTTTAGACAATCATTGTAGGGCATCTGTTTGAGGCCAGTAATCCTCTTTGTGAGGTACTTCTGTGGTCTTTCCAGCTGCTGCAGATGACTTGTGAGCTACATTCCAAAAGGGGCATTGTATTCTATATTGGGTCTAATGAGTGTCGAGTAGAGGGGAACAATGACCTCTTTTTTCCTAGATGAGAACCCTTTTGTGATGAGGTGTGCCATGTAGAAGGATTTCCTGACTACTGTGGCGATGTGATTATCAAAGGAGAGACTACTGTCCACCTGGGTCCCCAGGTCTCTTATCACACATTCGGCATTAAGTTAACTGCCGCCTATGTGGTAGTTCATGGGTACAGAGTTTTTACCAAAGGGGATGACAATGCACTTTTTGACATTGAGCTTGAGGCCATGGCTCTGACACCAGGCATCTGTCTCAGTGAGGCCCTTCTGTAGGATGTCCACATTATTTGAGGACTCATCTATGGCTCCTAGTTTGCAATCATCTGCGAACTTTGCTAGCCAAAGGCCTTCTGTGTTAGCCTGTACTTCAGAGACGTAGATACCAAACAGGAGAGGTCCCAGGACTGAAACCTGTGGTACTCCACTTGTCACTGGTTTGAATTCAGATTTGGAGTCTGCAACTTTTACAGTGTGGGTTTTGTCAGTGAGCCAATTGGCAGCTCATCTTGTGACACAGGGATTTATACCTAGTTTAGTGAGTTTAGCTATAATTCCAGAATGGGGGATGGTGTCGAAAGCCTTGTTGAGGTCAAGATAGGCTGTGTGAACCACCTTACCCTCGTCTACAGCTTTGGTGACTGTCTCAAAGAAGGCGATCAGTTTCAGGAGGCATGATCTGCCTTTCACAAACCCGAACTGGGTGGGGTCCAGAGTTTGGAGGTTAAAAATGTCTTTGTTTATGAGTTCCATGATGATAAGTTCCATGGCCTTACAGACCAGGCTCATCAGGCTAATAGGGCGATAGTTCCCGGGATCAGTGGTGGCTCCCCCTTTGTGGAGTGGGATAAATGTTGCTGTGCACCATTCAGTGTGCATAAAGCCTGCCGTGAGAATATGATTGAACATGGTGCTTAGGTGGGGAGCCAGTTCGTTCTGAAGTTCATGTAAAACACAGACTGGGATGTTGTCTGGTCCTGTGGATGCTGTGTTTTTAGCTTTAGAGACTGCTGCTTTTACTTGCATAGTTGTGATTACAGGGGCTCTGCATTCTTCCTGTATAGTTATGGGCCCTTTAGGGGGTGAGAGGGGGGTAAAGTTAGCACTGAACCTATCTGCCAAGATGTTGGCAATATTAGTTGGTTCTGTAATTTTCATGCCGTTGTGCTGTAACTCAGAGCAGATCTGGGTGTTGCCATTGAGATTCTTGGCATAGCTACAGAATGCTTTGTGGTTGTACCTAGAATCAAGGGTGATTTTGTTTTCATAGCTAGCTTTGGAGGATCTTATAAGGCATCTCAGTTTCTTACTGAGGCTGACCAGGGAGTATTGAGCATTCATATTGAATGGCAGGAAGAGTCTGAAAGATGTATGGTAACTGACTTTTTAGGTGAGGCTAGGATTGACATCTTTGTGGAAGAGATCACCATATCACAACAGTTAACTCCTAATCAAGTCCGGGAGATAAAAATGGTATTGCAGCAATTTGGGGATATGTTCACAGGGAAACCTGGGTGTACTGACTTGGTGCAGTACCATGTGGACACAGAACCCCAAATCCTATTAAGCAGGTTCCTTATAGAATACCTGAGAGAGAGCAAAGCAGACTCTGAAAGAAGAAATAAGGGATGTGCTAGAACTGGGAGTAATTCTACAGACCAACAGTCCTTGGGATTCCACAGTAGTGATAGTACCAAAGAAGGATGGTATTGTGAGATTCTGTGTAGACTACCTGAAATTAAATAGTTGCACAGAGTCAGATGCCTACTCCATGCTGAGAACAGATGAAGCCCTAGAAGAGCTGGGTGGGGTTAGGTATCTGACCACTACTGATCTGACTAAGGGATACTGGCAGGTACCCTTGATTTCTGCTGTTAGAGAAAGGCCAACTTTTGTAACTCCTTATGGATTGGATGAATTTAACAGGATAACTTTTGGAATGAAAAATGCCCCAGCAACTTTTCAGAGGCCGGTAGACTGTATTTCGGGAGGAGCAGGGGAATATGCTCTAGCATACTTGGATGACATTGCTATTTATAGCCATTCCTGACAGGAACTTCTCCAACATGTGAGGGAAGTCTTGGATAGATTAAGTAATGGCAGAAAAAAACTTCCTTAGCTGCTAAAGGTATTCCCAGGTGCAAACAAGTGAGAAAAAAACAGAAAATATTCCTGTGTTGACCACCATGGGGCTAGAAAATAGCGTTGAAACCTTAATGGTGAAAATGTAAAACTTTAGGCTTTATTTAAACATAAAACTTCATTTAAAACCAAAGAGTAAAAAAGAAGAAAAGCGCTTTCAACCTATTCAGGCCTTCTTCAGTTCAATAAATCTTTTAGGTTTGTGCTGAATGTTTTAAACATCTATGTACCTATCAGGAACATTTATTTTGTACATGCCTTCAGTAGCTTCAATTCATTAAACACTTAAAGAGCAAGCCTTCCTCAAATAATCAAATAATGGATATACGCCTATTTTTTAAGGGGAACTACAGCATTTAACCCTGGATACTTGTGTGCTCTAAGGTTAGTGATCCATTTTATTTCTCGGGTTTCTGTTAGATTCTTCACATCTCCTCCTCTGGGACTTGATATAATTATATCTACAGCTTGAAGTAGAAAGAATGTGTAGGAAAACATTTCACATGGTTGGCCAAACTATTTTGAACTTCTTCATGTAAAATATCTCTAAGGTGCCTTAAAATACGATCCTTGAAGCATTGGTCCGTTTTCCCTATATAAAATGCTGTACACTGTTTACAGGTCACTAAGTATACTAGATGTTTTGTGTTACATGTGGCAGATACCTTGAAATTATATTCTTTGCTATTTATTGGATGCCTAAATCCTGGAACAGGATTAATATGTGGGCATGCTTTGCATCTCCCACATTTTCTCATTCCTGTGGGTTCAGGGAATCTTTTATGATGACCATCTTTATGACAAAGTAACTGTTTCAAGTTCTTTTTATTTTTATATAGATTCATATATATATATATATATATATATATATAGGTTTACTATCAAATGGTTGAAGTTCAGAATGTAAAGCTATCATCATGTAGAATCATATTATCGAACGTCATAACGGGAAAACATTCAAAATGTTGAAATTCAAAATGTTGCAACATTTTTGACCATTTTCAACATTTTTCCACCTTTTGCAAAATCAAACTTCCACCAAACCAAACCCAGTGTGATTAAATACTGCTTACTTACCCTCTTAACAGAAACTGGTCAGTATGAAACCAAGCTAGATGGGGGGGCTATGCCCCCCACACCCCCCGACTATATATTCTAACTCCAGGATCGCACTACAGTGGAGAAAAGAGCATATACACTGCTACTACTATGTTCTGATGTAATGAAATTCGGCAAAATGAGTTTGCGATTTGGGCTTTCAGCGATGACAATGAAGTGCTCGAGTTCATTTATTCAAATTGCATTGTAGTTTCGACATTCTAAATGGGTGTTTATGACAGTCGAATAAAGGATTTTCACATATATGTTATTCAGGTATGTTACTAAGGATTTTCACATATATGTTATTCAGGTATGTTACTAAGGATTTTCACTTATATGTTATTCAGGTATGTTACTTTCAACTATTGGCCTTTCAACCATTTGATAGTAAACCATATATATATATATATATATATATATATATATATATATATATATATATATATATATATATATATATATACACAGAGAGAGAGAGAGAGACACACACACACACACACACACACACACACACACACACACACACACACACACACACACACACACACACACACACACACACACACACAGGTGTGTTTGTAGCTTAACATCCTGACCATATATACATCTGAGGTCAACCACATATGCATCCCAGGTCAGATGCAATCCCAGATCAAGTAAATCATGGTCTCCAAATGCACCAGAATTAGTCCTAGTGATGGCATCAAAAGGCAAGCAAGGATTATTGATTTGGAAAGAAAACTAAAGGTGATTAAACAACTTGAAGGTGGAAAAGGAGTGAATCTTATTACTCATGAGTTAGGCGTGTCTCACTTGACAATAAGAAACATCCTGAAAAACAAAGAAAAAGTGACTCAAGCTGTGAAAGGATTTGCTCTATTGAAAGCTGCAAGATGAACTAAAATGCGAGAAGGGCCTATATCTGATATGCATAAATTGTTAATGACATGGACTGAGGACCATACCCAGAAGTGTATTCCTCTCAGCACCATGACGATCATGGTCAAGGCATGGAGTTTTTTTCCAGATGCTTAAAGAAAATGTAGGACCAGGCTTTGATGTTAAGTTTATTGCTAGCTCTGGGTGGTTTACGCATTTCAAACAGCAGTTTTCACTACATAATGTGCAAATCGCTGGTGAGTCTGCAAGTGCTGATATGAAGGCTGCAGAAGAATTTGCGGAAGTCCTGGATAAGCTTATTGTAGAGGGTGGATATTTGTCCCAGCAGATCTTCAATATGGACAAAACCACCCTATTCTGGAAACGTATTCCTGAAAATACACAGGATACCAACACTTACTATATTCCAACACAAGTACATACAGAAACAAATAAAACACAAACCATATTACTTTTCTTCAAGTCTAAGCAGGGGGCAAGCCCGCTGCACCCCCCACACCCCTTGCTACTTAAATATATCAACTCTGAGATTGTACTTAGTGTAGTGAAGTGTAGTCTTGGAGTTGATATATTTAAGTAGCAGGGGGTGTGGGGACACAGCCCCCCACATGGGGGGGTGCAGGGGGGTAGTTGAAGGGTAATATGTTTCTGTATGTACTTGTGCTGGAATATAACAAGTGTTGGTATCCTGTGTGTTTTCAATATTTTGAGTTTTCAGTATTTTGAACTTTCGAGATTTTGGTCTTCATGATTTTGGGCTTTCAGGATTCTGTAGCACTCCCATATATATATATATGTGTGTGTGTGTGTGTGTGTGTGTGTGTGTGTGTGTGTGTGTGTGTGTGTGTGTGTGTGTGTGTGTGTGTGTGTGTACACATCACTATATACAAAGAAAGAAGAGTAATACAGTCATAGGTTAGCAAAAATATTACAGTGGTAAAAAGTTTAGTAAATATGTAATACAATGCAATGCAATACAAATATTTCCAGATTACTGTACATCATACTTAGCAGATTCATACCATTTGCATTTACTATAACAAACACTCTTCATAACAAGAATCATAATTTTAACTATTAAATGTCAGCTTTGTAGCATCCAGGACAAATGTCTTTAAAGAACACATACTTAAAAAATGTTACATTTTGCAAAGTCTATAAGTGGTTATTCACTGTCTAAGCAATATGATATAGTGCAGACGATGCAAGATGTATTCAAGGGTGGGGTGTGGTTTGGTTGTCACTGAAAACAATGATAAAATGGCCACCACTTATATTTGAATACTAGGGACAGATTCAGTGTTAATTTGTCATAAAACATATGAGGGAGAGCTGTATCACACTGCTTACCTTCAGCATTGCCTTTATAAATTTAGTCAGTATCTCATTTAGTCCCTCTGTTTTTTATGTAAACATTAGACATAGGGCACTTCCACATATAGTCTAGGAAATGTCTGTGAATTGTAAGGGTTTTTTAACAGTTTGCCAGCAAAATATGAACATTGTTTGGTATACACCTAAAAAAGATTCAGACGTTTATGACATCTGTAAACCAAATGAAGGCAGGTAAGCAGAACTAAGCTTCTAAATGTTTTGTGTTTGTGAGCATGTACGTATGCATGTGTGTATGATTGTACGTCTTTGTGGAATATTAATAATAAAACCCATGGGATCAAGAGCCTTATATTAATAATAAAACCCATGGGATCAAGAGCCTTATATCCTGCACAACTGATCAAATGGTATATATGAGATACATATTGTGATGAAGACGATGTACCAGATTAGGACTATGATGACAGAATACAACTCCAGAAGGTGCAATATTGCTAAATTTGACATAATTTGAAATAATTAGTTTTCTTTGTGGTGGTCATTGTTTATTTTGGAATGTAAATGCCAGCATTTTAATCATTTATTCATTTGGTAAACGTAATATTATTTACGATTTACTGTAATACAGTAGAGAGTCAATTATCTGAATGTCGATTATCAGAAACGTTAATTATCTGAATGCAGCCTTCCAAAGTTTTCGGGTAGGAAAAATCATAAACTCTGAATATGTAAATGATATAAGTATTTGCTTGTGCATGTTTTTTTGAACTTGTAGCCCGCTCATGTTTGAAAAATATTCTTTATTGTTCACCAGAATCGCTGAGCGGAGTTTGCATGTCCTCCCTGTGGTTGTGTGGGTTTCCTCCCACAACCCAAAGACATGTAGGTGGATTGGATACTCTAAATTGGCCCTAGGTGTGAGTGCATGCGTGTGCCTTCCGTGGAAGGTTGGGCGCCGGGTTGGTGACTTGACACCGTAAAACTCCACTGCCAATCCTGAGCAGACAGGTGATTCACTGTGGTGACCCCTAACCGGGAAAAGCTGAAAGAAGAAGAAGAAGAGAAAGAAGTTCACCAGAATCGCTGAATGATTGAAAAGTGTATTCCCTGCGTGCAGAAAAAACAAGGTTTTAGAGTTTTTTTAATCTGGTTCAATGTATGCTTGATTATCTGAACTACCCTAGGTCCCAATTAGTTTGGGTAATTGACACTCTACTATAAACAGCACTTGCTATATAACACAACCTCTGTTCATTGGCAATGTGAAAGCATTGGTCTAGCTAAATAACTTGCTTAGTGTCATACAGTATATGAATTGCCACCAAGATAATTAAATTTGGGGCTATAGGCTGAAATATGACATACACCCTGAAGTGGTTTATTTATACTACACAATGCTCTTTTAACGTTCTTGGAAAATAATAAAATGAGAAAGTTATTTCTCTCCTTCTACCTTCTACTATACCCATTTCCCACAAGCATATATTTAGATCTCTAACATGAAATTTTGTAGATGCCCATTACAAAATGAAAGGTAATTTCCGCCTATGTAACTGACTGATTAAAGATAATTTGGCATTACTCACATAGTACACTAAGCATGGAAGTGATTTACATGCTCCAGCTATTGAGGAACCAGCTGAAAATATTGCATCTCCCACTGTGTTCAGATGCATAACTGAATGCATTACAGCACCCAAAATTGGCTGACATTTTTTTGAAATTGCAAGCACAGTCTGTTTGTCTGTATTTACTATAGGCAATGCATCCTGGGAGATACTTAAATGCTATCTGCGTTCATATTACATGAGAATGTCTTGCAAGGAAGTGATTAGTGAAGGATATAATTAGGCTTGAAAAATAAAATAAAATATAGACTAAAGCAGGGCTTCTGTGCTATATTCAAAATCTAAGCCCAACTTCTTTTATTCTTTTATTCCAGAATTAAACAGAAGGGACATATTGTTGTCTTACTAGCTGTTGCTTTTACTCTTCCAGAATAGATTTACTGTAGCATATTTGAAAAGAAATGGATGCTATTTTTCTGTAAAGCATTCATTATCTCAGAGATTAGCATTAAGTATTTGGCTATCCTTTA
>NC_056726.1:599320214-599351758 GCF_019279795.1 Protopterus annectens
AGAAATTTAGTGAGTGGTGGAGAAAAGGAATCATTCAGAAGTGTAAAGGTAAGCATATTTAAGAGGTAGGTGCTCTATCCTGTACTGGCAGAGAGTTAGATTTCCAGATAGTGAGACAGTGGTGCTCATATTAAGGGGTGACCCGGGTGAGATATATAAAACTTAATATTTTGTTTTCAGTCTTGTGTAATACATTTAGGTTTTGTTTGCAGTTGAGAGCAATAAAGGGGAATGCTGTATTTCAGTGTTGGCAACAGAACTCCTCTGACTATTGCCTCTCTGTCTTCTTTGGTGAGGAAGTGGGTGATTTTTGTAGGGTACCTTGAGTTGGGCTACCACCATTTGTGTCTACCAGTCAATATGAGGCAGAAATCATATTGTTTGGTTAAGCAGTAACCAAAGATATTTTTTTGTAGGGAAACCAATTGAAGGGCTTGTCCTGCTGAGTCATTTGGGCTTAGAGGTGAGGTGCTGTTTAGTTTTCTGGCTGTTCTGAACAGCATAACTGTTGATTTGTTGGCAATAATTGTAAGACTGTTATCTGAAAGCAGTTTAAGACTAAGCTTTTGTAATTTTGATGTGAGGTGTTAATGATCTTTAGGACTTTATTAGCTCTTCTCATTACTAAGTCATCAGCATAAAGAATACAGTTTAGTTTGGGAAGGCTCTATGGGAGATCATTGATATATATTGAAATGAGTAGTGGGCCAAGTACTGACCCTTGCGGAATTCCAGTGCCCTGATGTAATGTCAGTGTTGTCATTTGTGTGCAGCTAATTTTGAATGATATGTCCTTGAGATAGTTTTCAAACCATCTTTGTAATTTAGATAGACATAAATTGTGATTAACACATTTAGATGCTCTTTTAAGGTTGGTAAATATATCTCTTATGACTTTTCGTTTTTCATTGTTTGATAGGATATCATTGGTAAGTGCAAAGATGGCAGTAGGTGGGCTATACTTTGAATGAAATTCATGTTGCTCATCCTAGAGTATGTTATTTTTAGCAATGAAGTCAAGTACTTATTTATACACCACTTTTTTTCAAATTGTTTTTCTATGGGGGGCTATGTTTGCTATTGGTTGAAAGTCTTCTGGGTCCCTTTCATGTGCCACCCCATTAAATACATTGATTATTTATTTAATAATGTTGTAGAAAAAATGTAGTGATGTGTTCTACAGAGAATAAAAGTTATTTTTAGAGATGCCTGCCATGGTAGCATACTGAAAGCCCAAAGGCCATTTTTATAGGTATCCCTAGTTACTTTGTGATATATGCAACTAAAAAAACACATATGAGCAGAGAGGATAATAGGTGTCCTCTGAATTCATGCCAAGTGTTCAGAATTTATTTTAGAGAGTAGTAGTACCAGTATAATACAGAGATATATGATCTTGCTCTATAGCCTGTAGTATTCACACATTGCAGACATGCAATAGGCTTGTGAAAGTCTGCTCCTGGCTGTGTATTCTCTTTCTGTGTCTGTCAGTCTGTCTGTCTGTCTGCAGCTGAACAAAAAGAAGAGACTGAGAAGAAAGAGTCATTACTGCAGAAGGAGAGAGAGGAATCTTCAAGAAAAGCGCAAGCATGATGATATTTTTCACTGAGAGGGTACTTAGGGCTTAGTGAGAATTGTATAGTACATGTTTATTTATTTATTTGACATTTGGTTACCGGGAAAGTCTGACTGGGTAAAAAGCCCATTTTCAGCGGAGGCCTGGGGAGAAATGCTTCAATAGAGAGAAAAAGTAACAAATACATAGCTTATACAAAGATGACAATAAATGAAAGTCAAAAACATATACATAGTTTACAATAAATGATAGTCGTGTACATATCTTTACATAGTTCATGGCAAAAGAAAAGTCAGATATGTCAGATACATATGTTTATATAAGGGAGGATGAAGAAACAATTCAAAGCAAACCTAACATAATTAAACTTTAAACAGAAGTTTAACAATCATGTCTACACACAGTGCTTTTGCATAGGAAGTATGACAATACAAGGCAGGTAGGATAATTATATAGGAGGCAACGTTGTGCCATGGTGAGATTACATATATACGTGTGATAGCAGTAAAAGAGATTGATATGATAGATCAAGCTGTTTAAGTAGAAACAGAGGTAATTATTTGTTATAAGAAGTGGCAGAAAAAGATTGTTAGGACTAGAGGAAAGGGAAGGTGAAGGGTGATAGTGTGGGAAAGAGTGGAAAAGTTGAGATTAGATAAGAAGATGGTAGGCATCAGCACAGGGGTTTGTTGAATAGGTAGGCTGAAGAAGTGCGATATAGGATAGAGGAAGGGAAATGAAGAAAATACATTTAGTAGAGGAGATAATAGCAATACGGGTAGCGGTAAAAGGAAGAAGGCAAGTAACGGGAAGTGAAGGAATTCAAGTTAGGTAAAGTGAAGGGGTGGGAGTCAGCTGGGTTTAGAACAGAGGCAGATGCGTGACCTGAGTAGGAAACCTTTTAGTTTAAACTTGAATTTCTTGTGGTTAGAAGTAGTCCTAATATCTAAGGGTAGTGCATTCCACAGTTTAGTCACTGAGTAGAAGCACAGACATTGTCCAGCAGTTTATTTGTTTTATATAGACTAAGAAGCAATTTGTCTTCAAGGCAGAGAGCATGTTTAAGTGTATAAATGTGCAGTATTGATTTTTAGGTGGGACAGGCAGGCCTCGGGATTATAGATAATTTTATGTACAATTGTTAGTTGGGTGTAGTTAAGATGTTGGGGGAATTCTAACCAGTTAAGGGGAGTAAGAACCATTCAGTGCTGCTGAAAATATGACATTCCTGTTGCAAATTTAGCAATTTTATTATAGCAAGATTCAAACATATTTCTTAGTGTGTTCTAAAGGTTGGTTAAAATGGGGGCACCATATAGTAAGGAGGGTAGCAGGTAGGTTGTGGCTAATGTCTGGATTCATGAAAATCTTTATGCCAGTAGGGCATCCCTAGTTTGAGATGAGTTTTTTTTGATTGTGCTATGTATATGAAGGTCAAAGATTTATTTATTTAAAATGTGTTTACCGGCAAAGTCTGAATGGGGCAGAGCCCATTTTCAGGAGGCCCAGGGAGAAATGCTTCCTTTGCATGTCTTTAGAATTTGGGAGGAAATCAGAACAACCAGAGGACATGCACACTCCACACAGAAGACACCCCAGCTGAGAAATGAACCGGAGAGCCTTTTGATATGAGACAACAATAACCGCTGCACTGCTGTGTTAATCCTAGATATTTGGTGTATGGGACTACTTCACTTCTTCACTTTCTGTCTTGTTTAATGAAAGTATTTTAAAATCAGTTGAATTTGACCTTGGTGTAAAAAGGAGATGCTTGGTTTTGTTAGGGTTGAGTAGTAGTTGTGCATTGTTGAGCCTGGACTCAATGGAAGAGAAGGCAGTTTCTGTTATCTGTCTGAGCTGTGCTATGTTGTTGGAAGACGAGATGAGAGCTGAATCATTGGCATACTGGATTAGGCAACTTTGGTAGGAGAGGGCATGGAGACCATTTATGAAGGTGTTGAAGAGGAGGGGTCCAAGGAGGATCCTTGTGGAACACACATTTTATTGGTTAAGTACTGAGAGAGACAGCCTTGCCATTTTACATGTTGTTGTCTGTCAGATAGGTAGCTAGAAAACCACTGTAGAGAGGGACCAGAAAGACTCCTTGAAGACTTTTGGCCGAGGCGCTAGAGTTTATTAAATTTTCACTGTGAATTTTCTGTGGCTTGCCATTTTTCCTGTTGTTCCTGTTCTTTGCAGTTTGTGGTTAGGGATCAAAAGGCCTAGGGAAGAAAGTTGCTGTAAGAATCTGGGGTATGAAACAGTATCAAAAGCTTTCGAAAGATCAAGAAAGTAAAACTTTTAGCTGCACCATATGGTTTAGGTTAGCTGGGACAACTGTAAGAAGTTAGGAAAACATAGTGGAATGGCAGATGCATAAAGATTAACTGTACACTTGGTTTGACTTGACAGACAGCGCTTCTTCTGCCAGAATCATACCTCTTAATGTTTTAGTGCAAGAAATCTGGACAAAGCCAAAAATAATGTGGGGACATAGGCCCAATAATAGGGACAGCTTTTAAACATTACTAATATAAACTTCAAAAGTTGCTAGAATAACAAGTTTTGCATTAGCATGGATTTTCTGAAGGATATTAAGTCTGAAACAAAAATGTATGTCATTATTTAGTGACTTCAGTCTGCAATGATTTGCCAGAAAACCACAAATTTTATGAGGAACAGACCAAAAATATGGCAAAAATCTGGAGATTTTGCAAACATCTGGACAGTTGAGAGGTATGGTCTGAATATATGCTCCACAATAAAAGATCCCTGATGTTCATAGCAAATGATACTGAATTACGAAGTGCTGTGAGACAGACCTGCATTAAAACTTTTGGATAAAGGATGATACCATACCAAAATTATGTGCCTCTGTTTTAAAGTAATATATGTAAATAAGTAAATAAAGACAGTTGCTTGAATTAAAATTGTAAGCACAGTGACTGAACAGTCACACATTCTAATATATGTAAAAAATATATGAAAAGCATAAAAAATAACATTCCCTACTTTATCTATCTATAAATCTATATCTATCTATAGATATTAAAAAAACACAAAATGAGCATCTCAAAATAGCAATGATGAATTCTCATCAAAAAAGGGAATGAAAATAATAAATAATAATAAATAGTAACAAGTATTCCCACAGAAAATCAGAGTTTGGCAGAAAGTTTTAACACAGGTTTTATTGATAGATTATTGTTCAAACCATGGGGGGTGTTAGCATTCAACCAAGCGGGTTCTTGTACTCCAGTTTCATTTCCCAGACTGACTAATTTTAATTCAAGCAATTGTTTTTATTTACTTATTTACATATTGAATTTGAACAAAGTAGTTGATCGGTTTTATATTCGATTTAAATGATTAAGAGTACTAAGTTTATAACAGTGGTACTGATTTTAATAGCACTGTCTCTTTAATAATATGGATCTGTATCAGCTGCTGATGACATAATAGGAAGTGATGTAAGTTAGTTGGTATTCTGATGAAGCCCCAAGTTAGGGATGAAAGTGATAAATCTTATTTTGAAATAAACGTTTTTGTTTGCACACGTGACAATGTGCGACCGGTTTCTTTCTACCTCCATAGCATTACTTTGTATTTGGTTCTTGGTTTTGTTTAGTACACCATTTATTTCTTGGTTGTAAACTTTCCTGCAATAACATTGATGTGTTATGCACATTTACGTAGATAATTTTGATGAAAAGTGATATGTTTTCGGGGGAGAATATTTTAAACAATGGTCTGGTGTAACTCATAGGTGCACACTGCACTCCCATTTGTGAAGATGGTTTATGTCAGTGTGAGAAATTCTATGTTCATGATTATGGATACAGCAAGTACATCAGACTGTTTTTAAAATGCATATTCATTCTATGAGCAAGAGATATCATGGAGCTGACCTAGTTCTATTACATCATGCAGCTTTTCGAACCATTTTCAAACAACAAGAAGGAAGGAAGAGATTCATAATTTATCATACATCCATTTTCTCTAATGGTTATTTACATTTTTAAAGCAATAATAGTTTAGCAGAATAGAGGAATATAGTAAAATGTTTGAGGGTCTTTCTAGATTAGTTTTAGAAGATGATATAGGTTCATAGGTTCATAGGTAGGTACTAGGCTATTGGCCCTATGGGCTATATAAACCTAGCCAAAAAGGTACTCTGGCTTTCGCCAGTGAAGAAAATAATTTTCCTGTGCCCTTGTCAAGCAGAGCCATAGAAGTGATCCCCAGGGTGAATTTCCTATTTCCCATCCAATCATCAAGATTTTTCTTGAAGAGTGCTAATGAGGAGCTTTGTTTGATATAGATAGGTAGTCTGTTCCAGAGTATGGGAAGTCTCTGGGACAAGAATCTATCCCTCCGGCATGTTCTGTTTATTGTGGTGACAAGGTTTAGGTCCCTAGAGCGTGTAGCTTGGAGGGATTGGGATTTCCTTAAGTGGAGCATGTCCAGCAGCTCTAGGTTTGACATAGCTTTGTATGTTAGGTAGAGATCGCCTCTGAGTAGGCGATATGCAACAGAGTTTTTTGAGACGGTAGGGCATCTGTTTGAGGCCAGTAATCCTCTTTGTGAGGTATTTCTGTGGCGTTTCCAGTTGTTGTAGATGTCTTGTGAGGTACATACCAAAAGGGGCATTGTACTCTATAATGGGTCTAATGAGTGACGAGTAGAGGGGAACAATGACCTATTTTTTTCTGGATGAGAAACCTTTTGTGATGAGGTGTGCCTCATAGAAGGATTTCCTGACCACTGTGGTGAAGTGATTATCAAAGGAGAGACTACTGTCCACCTGTGTCCCAAGGTCCCTTATCACGCTTTCAGTGTTAAGTAGACTACCGCCTATGTGGTAGTTCATGGGTACAGAGTTTTTACCAAAGGGGATGACAATGCACTTTTTGGCATTGAGCTTGAGACCATGGCTTTGACACCAGGCATCTGTCTCAGTGAGGCCCTTTTGTAGGATGTTAAAATATTAACATTAATATAAAATAAATTATTTGTAGGATGTTAAAATATGTTTATTAAAAAAAGTCATTGCTTGAAACAACAGGAGTTACATCACTGACTTGGTGGACACCACACTGAAGCACACTTTGAGTGATAGGAGTGATAAATATCTACCCATTTTAAGTAAATGAACAGAGGCTACTTCACAGTGAAGTGATAAGCAACATGTTAAAAAAAAAGGTAATCCACCATTCAGTGGACACCAAAGCTGTAAGCAAATTTTAGTGAAATATTGGAAAACAGCTTTTAATACTGAAACTTAGATTGACAAGTTTGGTGATGGCCAAAGGTTTGCCTCCACATCAGTGAATAATTTAAAATGCTTTTTTGAGAAAATCAATAGTAATAGCTGCAAGTCAAGTGCCTGTAAGCAGTATAGGTTTATTTATTCAAGATCAAACATTGTCATTCCTAGGTATCCAAGGATGCTCCCATGTCTAGTACAATATAGTTGTAGCACTGCTGCTGTTGGTCATATTGCTATGTGTACAGTATGATGCATTTTATTTTGGAAAATGGAAAGGACAATTGAGATGCCTGTTTATAGCTATGAGATGATTTAAGAATTAATTGTGTAAACACTCTTCTTGTGACAATTATCAAATTAAATGTGGAAAAGGCAGAAAGGAGTGAGAGGAGTGGTAATGTAAAATACTCTGGAATATAAAGAACTGCTCGGCAGATTAGGTTGAACTTGGGCATTTTCCAGGGTTAAATGACAACATTTCACATGCCTCTATGCTTCATTTAAGGAGCGCTCTGTTGTGATTGATAAACTGGTAATTATCACAGGTTTTTGAATTGCTCTATAAGGGTTATATCTTGCAGATTTTTCATTCTGGTGAAATCCTGCATGAGTTAAGGCATCAGTGTTATATAAATCAAGATTTCTGCTTGGACGACGTGTTTTATTATTTTTTTTAGTTACAAGTTTTTAGTCATGGCTTATACACTGTGCTTTATTGAGATTTAAAATTACAACTATGTCAGACAAACAACCCTAAGACTGTGGAATGGATAAGTTCAGTGGCTGGTTTACCCAAACCGTTACAGGAGTGTTTTTCACTTTTATGATGTTTCATGTATATAGATGTGCAGTGATGTGTGTAAATTTAGTACAATCACAAATGAAGATTCCCTTGATATTCACCAAAGTGTAGCCCATATGAGCACTTAATGGTGGTCTACACCAGTGGTCAGATGCTCACTAACCAACCTTTGACTCTAACAAAAGTAAAAACAAAAAAGCTGCTGAATTATTCATCTCACCCTCTTAGCTAACCTTCCAATAACGCAAGTGATTTTTTTAACCTCTGGCCTTAATGGTACAGTCTGAATTCTTTCAGCCACATCATAAAACTAGCAATAACAAATAATATACTTGAAGTACATAGACATTGTTTTAATAATTGTTTTCATTTTTGTTTGTCAAAAGCTATAAGAGATAACACAACTCATCATACGTTTTTAATTTTTAATTTTATTACCTTACCATATTGATTCATTGACATCCAGATACCAGTCAGCTTTTCCCTTTGGATTTTATTCAAATGCTGAAACACATTAAGGATTTCTAAGGACAGTGTACTGTGTGTATTAAGCTACACGCTCTGTATGAACATTTGAACTCTGCAGCAAGGATAGTGGCACAAAATATCATCTTATTTTCATAAGTTGGATGCAGCCTGTAACACAATCCTCTTTTTATGTCAGCATTGAATGGAAGACCCAAAATGCTAATGTAAAAACCAGATTCAGTCCATATCCAAACATTCATTCTGATACACAGGACACTCTGCAGTTCCAGTTGGACATCAGAACACAAACAAATTTAGCCTGGTATGAGTTATGTGGTTATTATGATAAACCATAACCTATTGCTATGAGTGCAGTGGAACTGTACCAGCTGGGAAGCATACCTAACTGTGAGCTGTTCTACAGGGGCAAATACAATCATCCCAATGTCTGCTGTTTACATCTGACACAAACTGTCACAAGGCACATCACCATCTCTAACCAAGGCATCAGATGAAGGCCCTTTATGTAGGAGGTCGCCATATAAAAATATTATATAAATATACTCATAGTGATGGATGGTAAAAAAAGAATCATGTTACTCACACATTCTGTCTATTTTACTTTCTGTCAAATAATTTGTACATCTTTGTTACTCACAGACTAATCGAAACTCTTCAAAATAAATGTACTAGCATGCACACACACACACACACACACACACACACACACACACACACACACACACACACACACACTCACAAGCACATACGTGTGTGTGTGCTTGTGTTGTGTGTGTGTGTGTGTGTGTGTGTTTGTGTGCTTGTGCGTGTGTGTGTGTGTGTGTGTGTGTGTGTGTGTGTGTGTGTGTGTGTGTGTGTGTGTGTGTGTGTGTGTGTGTGTGAGTGTGTGTGTGTGTGTGTGTGTGCAAGGACCTGTTATGAATAACTGTTTGATAATTAACACCCTATTACTCACTCAAAGTTAAAAGATTTAAAACCTTGGGATATCACCGTTTCAAAACAGTGATGTTCTCAAGTTAGAAACCCTACAAAAACATTGCCTCCTGCACCTCTCGACATAGATGCAAGCCCCTGCATTTCTGAACTTTATATATTATATACAAGCTCTGTGGTCACCCAGACTCAGGGTTAAAGTGGAAAACCACATAAAAATTAACCTACTTCATCTACTCCAAGAGACCAGGCTGGTGCTAATGTATTGAAATGGTGATGACAAGAAACAGATGATCCTCCTGATCTGACATTTCAATAATTGACAAACCAGTACGTGATAAAGCATTTGTTTCCTACGTGTGTGCTCTTTGCATTCATATATGCCTTCAGTGTTTGAACTTACTACATCTTCAAGAAGCTGTTGTATCTGTCCAGTACCTACTCTGCATAAAATGTTTTCTGATATTGCCTTGCTCCATCTTCTGTCCATCTGCATTTTTGTACTTTTTATCACATCTTCTTATGAAGTTTAATACCTTCATATATATTAATGATCGCCTTGAAGTATTTGATCTGCCATCATATACGACCACTTTCTTCAAGGGTTTTCATAATAAAACTCATTTAATCTCTTTCTCTCTTCACATGGCGCTGATATAGACCATATACTATTTTAATTATTCTCCTGTCTGTCTTTATAGAGTTGGGGATTTTTCTGAACTGCATGCAGCATTCTCCATGGAATCTTGCCAACTACCTGTGTGTAAGAAGGAAAAACCTGCTTATTTTCCAGTGCTTCTGTACTAACATGTTCACCAGATATACTACTTGCCTCTCCAGAATTTTGTAGAACACTGATATTTTTGTCCCATGTTTTTGGTCTATTTCTCATAAAATGTGGAGTTTTCCGGCAAATCATTGATAACTGAAACCACTAAATGATGACAGACATTTGAGTTTTGGACTTTATATCCTTATATCCTTCAGAAAATGCAAGCTAATGCAAAGCTGTTATTCTAGCAATATTATAAGAGCAACATTTAAAATCTGCCCCTTAATTTGGGCCTTTATCCTCCCATGAATTTTGACTTTGTCCAGAATTCTTCTGGGAAGAAGTTGAAAGATATGCCGATCAGGCCTCCTTACTTTTTTTCTTCTCTGATATTATTGCCTTCATGACCTATTCCACATTTATTTTTGGCATTTCCTAATCAGCTGTTTTGTTTCCCAAATACATATCTGTGTATTATTTTGACTGAACATAAACAGTTTAATCTTTGACTTCTTATCCTGCTTTATTAGGCCCCTGGTCTTCCTTTCTCCCTGCCCATGTGCCTCATTCCTGTGGCAAACAATAATGTCTTTTGTAGTTATATCAAATTTCCTTAAAGATTCTCTGCAATATCCCTTAAACTGTCCTGAAAATGGCAGGACTCAGAAATGCACTGTGCTGCCACATTATTTACTAACCTTTCCTTTTAAGTGGCTTCCATTTACTTTTACCCTCTAGATATAGATGGTTGTCCTCTCAGTGGGCAAGCAAGTATGCTGTTATTGGATACCAACTAAGGCTTTCCAGTTAGCCTACTAATAATTTTATATAATAATGTGTCATATTTTTGATGATATCCAGATAAACTTAATTCTCTGCCCCTTACACATTAACTAATGGGATCTTACAGTTAAAAGATATAATTTTAGCCATGCTGTTCTTATTCTTTCTTACCTATAGCAGTGGGTCCCATGTGTCTGCTTTACTACCAGTGGAAGGCCTTCTCCTAGTTTTTTTCTCTAATTCATATGAATCATCATCATGAATTCATCAGTAGAATAATTCATATGATAAACTGTATAAACCTAAAAGCACAGATAGTAAATCCTTTCCTCACATGACACCAGACTTTCTGTAACTCTCATTGAATAAACATTCTCTAGATGGCTGACAATGAGGCAATTAATTAGACAGGCAATGTCTAAGATGTGAAGAGAACAGATGCACGCATTATTGTTTTGACCCTATTCTTAAAAAAAAATAGCTTTGTTGTATGACTTCTGGAAAAGGTCACTGCAACAGGATATGTGTCTCTTCTTTTAGCGAGAACAAATAATGCTGTTTTTTAGTTGTGGAATCAGATCTTTTGTGTTGTTCTTTTAAATTGTTTATTTTAAGACTGTTATACTAACTTTCTCTTGAACTATCTAAAATGTCCAGTGCTTCCCCAGTCCCTGAAGTAATCCTATCTCTCCCAAAGAACAGCCGACCTTTACAGTATCTGGAATAAAGAAAGTTAAAAGTTATCTCAGCTGTTGTGCAGTTCTGCTTAATATCTGCCCATATAACTTTCTATCCTTATTCTAGATACTCAGTGCACTATTTTGACTGACATAGTACTATTACACCCCATTTTCTGCCTTTTTAATGTGTAATTTCAATGCCTCCTACACAACTTTCTTTCACTCCCCAGAAAAAAAGGTCCTAAATGTTTTGGTTTTGAGTGTTGTTATAATTCTTTTTGTAGCCACTGCATTTGGCTTAAACTCCAACAGTTTAGCTGGATTGTTATTACAAATTATCTGTTCATGATTTGTTTGCATTGCTGTATGTTGCAATTTTTGAATTATATTATTACTCTGCTATTCCCTGATTACATCTGATGCAGACCATTAGTTCAGTTTTATCATCTTTGTCTTTCTGTTATACAATATTTCATGTTGCTTAGTCCTCTGTGTTAACTGAAAATATATATTGTTTTTACTAACCTAGGTATTATAAAAAAGAAAATGCTATAACCCTAAACCAGACCACTTCCTTTAAAATAACACATATAATTTACCAACAGCTTCTTTTAGTCAAGCATTTCCACAGGCATGCTATATCAGGCTTCTCACCTGTTCTCACAGATGAGAAAGATAAGAAAGGTATCTAAGCAGTCTTGATAAAATTGTGTCTTACTGAGGGCCCCTTTAAGATAATGCCATAGGCAGTATGATCAGGGACACTGATTTTCTATTCTTCTGGAAACAAAATACTAGTAAATCCCAAATTTGGACTGTCTGAAAATTGAAAAGCACAGGATTGCTGTGGAATATGACATTTTAGATCAGAGAACTAATTTACCACAATATGCATTTCTACTCATAGTTCTTATTTATACTATTGTCAGCTTGAATTATTGAATGTTATTTGCCTAGAATATGTTTTAATTGTCAGAATATACTGATGCAGAAGAAAATTAGGTACTTGTGTATTTTCACAACCACATTTGTAAACTGGTATAATTCCTGATGTTTTTGCCAAATGACTTAATTGTAAAGTAAAAAGGGGTGTGTGAACTCCAAATCAGTTTAGTATCACCCTGGTACTGATACAGGATCAGGAATATCAACCAAAATCCTCTTCCCAGGTAGCGTCCTTTACCGCAGTGACTTAACGTAACATAAAATGAACAGGGAAGAAGAAATAATGAGACAGTTATTCCATTAACAAGCAGAGATTCTTCCGCAGTCAAAAGTAGTCATAATTATCTTTACTCTTACTGAATACGTCTTTCTGAAAACTGATTACCACCAAAATAGAAATCATTAAAAGGTATAAAGTCAGCATATGCATTCTACTCTGTCTTGAGGTGAAGCCTGTTACAGTTAGGGTGATTGCGAAATGTGGTTGCGATAATACATAAGTACCGAAACTGATAATGAAATCATCATAATTACTACATTAAAAAATGATGGGTTTAATTTCCAGATTTCATCTCGTGAAAATGGAATTTCAAAACATCATAGGATCATAAAAGGTTACTAGGCAAATGGCCCTATAGCTTTTTAGGCTTAGACATCCATGCCCCAATGTTTCCTATTAAAAATGCCTAGAAAGTAGAACATCTTAGAACATCTTTGCTATATGCCTGTGCCTTAGGGCATCTACAATCTGCCCCCGTCCATAATTTCCCATCAATTTGTCCAAACTGCATTTAAATAAGCTTAGGGAAGAGCTCTGTTTCACTTGAATGGAAGGTCTGTTCCAGAGAAGGGGTAATCTCTGAGACATATATCCGTCCATCCAACATATTTTTTTATGAAACAGACGAGGTTTAGATCCTTAGATCAGGTAATTGTAGTATTGTTTGTGTTAAAAATGTGTAGCATTTTTAAAATCCAAAATTCAGTGTTCCTGAATATGATTACAAAAGTACCTCCAGTGGAACATGTCAAGGATACAAAAATCAAAATCGATGCACTGACACATGAAAGATGTAAGCATAGGGGAATAGTGTTCTTTATACTTAATAGCAAGTAAACATAATACAGATATGAATAGTGCAGATTGTTCTGTCTGTTAAATGTTTGCTTTCTATTCTTTATGTTCCTTCCGTACGAAACTTGTGAATCTCTCTTTCTACCAAAACACAATGAACTCTGCAAACATTCATCCTTGTTCTGTTTTTGTAACTCTTAAGACTATATTCTTAATTACAAAAGGAACATCACCATTTCTGTTGGATTTTGAAATCTTTCTTTGAATGGCCACACTGTATATAATTACTGCACTAAACAATTCAGGTTTTGTTCCAGAAGAAAATGAGAAACAGAATGATTTGTACATCCATAAAAATCAGCCCATGGGAAAAAAATAAAGATAATTCCTACTGCATAATTTATTTCAAACTAATATGTAATATAGAAACCAATGATTTATTTTATAGCATCTTTAAATATAATTTTAAAGTTAATATCTCACACAGCTTTCTGATCCTATGGGTGACTTTACGTTTAGCTCACATTATTTGCTGTTTCCCTAAGTATTGTGAAGAAGATTGCTTTGTTGTTGCATATTCAAAAACAGAACCCCATGTAAAAGTATCCATGTGCCTTTAAGACAGCCAAGCTGAGTTTTTGTCCCTGTTGTACGCATGAAGAGCAGTGAAGGTCGAGGTATAATTGAGTCAGCATTCCCCTGTAATTATTTGCAACTCAGGCAGCACTATTTTTTTATTATGTTTTTAATAAACTACCAAACATTTGTACAACATCAACAGTAGTACTGAATGCACATTGGCTGTTAATGTTCACTTTTACTGAGGTCATAAGTGTTAATGGATGAAGATACAGAATGCATCCGACATTTAAACAATACTTACGGATCTTACCTTACAAGATATTACAGTGATGCTTTTGCTAATGTCTACCTATACAAAGAATATCTACTGGTTAATAAAAACTGTATGTTTTGAAAATATGACATACCTCACATATTCAGTATGGTTACTGTATAGAATTTTAGCCATTGCGATGACAGCACTGTAGACCCAGCTTTGTTAGCCATAATCCAGACATATCTGATTTACTAGAATATGGTTTATTGATTTGTTCTTCTGCAAACTGCACTGTTCTATCTGGAGTACAAGAATGAATGGATTGCAATATGTTGCTGCAGTCTGGCATTAAGCAAATACATCCATCAGTGCAGTTTTTGTAACTCATTTAATTGTGTTCCACTGCATGAAAGTATTCCCTATCATCAAGTTATATGGATAAAAAATCAAAATGTTCATTCTGTCCAAGCCTGAACACTGATTCATTTCACTCCAGTCTTGGAACCACTAGGCTGAATGCATAACAGGACCTCGCTTTACGTAGAACTGAAATTAAAGTAGGTCAGAACTCAGTTACATATCCCAAAAGCTGAAACTTAACTTCAACTATCAGGAAATTAGTTCAAACTCCGTTATGGTTAAGATATGTATTGAATTGTATGTCTACTGAATACATATAAATGCACGTGCTTTGCTTTTTAACTGTATTGCCTTTTATTTCACAATGAAAGTGCAGCAAATTATTTTTATAATGTCATTCTTCTGGCTTTTCCCAGTTAGGGGTTGCAACAGCGGATCACCTGTCTGCTCATGATTGGCAGTGGAGTTTTACGGTGTCAGGTTGCCAGCCTGGTGCCCAACCTTCCACAGAAGCCACACACACACTCATGCCTAGGGCCAACTTAGAGTGTCCAATACACCTACAGCATGTCTTTGGGAGGAAACTGGAGCACCTGGAGGAAACCCACGCAACCACAGGGCAGATATGCATACTCCACACAGAAGGTACCCCAGCTGAAAATCGAACTGGAGAACCTCTTGCTGGGAGGTGGCAATGCTAACCGCTGTACCACCGTGGCCGCCCATTTATGTAATGTCATTCATTGTAGGTTATCTGTGCAGAACACACAGTCATGGCTAATAAAAACAGCTGTGTGACGTGAACCCACATTATATTCTTATTGTATAATGGGGATATAAAAATCTGTAGTGCTGGAGGCAAAACATATGTGATTCTAGTAAATTATGCACTAATGCACAGCTAAGAAACTTGATTAACATAAAACAAAACATAAACAACTCTGTTGTATAACTATTATAGCACACTACAAGCATACCTCTCAACCTCTTAGCGCAAAAAATCTAGACAAAGACAAAAATAATGGGGGGACAATGTCCCAAAAATATGGACAAATTTTAAATATTGCTCTTATAAATTTAGAAAGTTGTTTGAATAAAAGGTCTTGTGTTTCCATGCATTTTCTGAAGGATATCAAGTCTGAAACTCAAATGCCTGTCATTATTTAGTGAATTTAGTTCTTACTGATTTGCCACAAAAATCCAGAAAAATACAAATTTTATGAAGAACAGACCAAACATCTGAGGCAAAAATCTGAGCATTCTGCGAAAATCTGGTCAGTTGACAGGTATGACTACAAGTAGTGACTTAAAAGAGTTGTCCCACTTTTTCATGGCTAGGCCACTTGGTTATGCTTCATGACAACAATATACGAGGTATGGAAATCCACAGTAAGCCTTGTACTGTTATGTCATATACCTTAAACTAGCACTTGTAATTTCTACATGTGTAATGTAGTGAACACTTAGAGCTGGTAAATCAGCTGTCAAGATGAAAAAAATGTTGAGATCTTAAAAAAAAACATCTATGACATTTTGTAGGTACACCAAAATAACACTATTCTGAAGGCCTGGGGTTAAAACATGGTGATCATTACAAAATATGAGGGTATTTAAAAACAGAAATTATATTTCAAAACTGACATTTTTAGGTTGTCTCTACAGAACTACTAATGACCTGTACTGGTGGATGAATCAATGAGGGTAGGAAGAGGACATTATGATTATGTTCCCTTTTCCAAGTCCAGTGCTGGGAACCAGGGAAGACTAGTGTCACACACCCTACCCATTTGGCATGTAGTGGGATGTAGTGTGACATCTTAAAAGGATGCATAAAGTGACACCAGAGTGTTGACTTCCAGATATTCTGCTTCTGCTTGCCATTGTTCTGTGAATGTTCCTTCTGTGTCCCTGGGAATGTCCAGCCTCCCAGTATCTCAGTCCTAACAGATAGATAGATGCATAAATAGATACCTGGCTTCATTCATAGGCTTGTACTGTATATATCATTACAGGACACTAAGAATGTACAAACAACAATAGAGGGTGTTTATGTAGGGAAGACATTGCATGACGTTTGTTACTGCACATCCCATGGAGTACTTTGCACCAATTTCATTGTAGATCTCTCCAAAACAGACATTTTCTGTAGGAATGTAAATTGTTTCAGTGAAATGAGGTTTGGACTACAGCCCCAGCTTTTCGGGTATGACCTTGTTCTCTTCAGATAATAATTGTTGATGCATTGGGAATTTCAGTAAACAGTTCATCTTCAGTAGGAGACCATTCCTTTAGACATGAAAGGAAATAGAAGGCTATGTGAATGCAGAGGTGTAATGCTAAATTACTTCATGCACTTGTACTATTAGCTGTACCATAAAATGCAAAGGTAAGAGGTAATGTAAGAGTAATGAGAATGGAGGATCCCTATCACATCTTCTGGAGTATAAACTGCAAGCCCCAGAACAAAAAAAGAAAAAAAAATGAGATTCCACAACTAAAATGGGAATTTCTGAAACTCATTCCCCCGGATTTACTAATCTGCTGTGCAGGACTAAACTAGTCCTGCATGTAAGCGGCAATTTAAGAGGAGGACAGCAGCGCGCTATGCATATTAATGAAGGTGAGCTGCCTGAGCTCCAAATGCTACACTGAGCGTGGACAAGTGCAGAGGGCGTGTCTGAAAGCAGAGCTCTCAGAATAAACATGCCCCTGCAAAGTAGAACAGAAGAAAGTGTAAATAAATGAGCGAGACCACTCATAGGTGTCTGCATATCCCCACCAACAGTCCCCATTTGTTCAACAGCAACAGTACATTGAAATAAAATGAAGAAACCCTTGCATTTATTTTTTTTTAAAACCCCAAGTACAGCTAACCAAAGGGCGTGGGTTGCCCATCGCTTAGCTATGGTTAAAGGGACAATCACAGGGATTTTTTGTTTTGATTCAGCCTTTGTTTACATTTCAGGTCTGCCTTTCTGAGCATGCTCACCTTTTGCTGAGAGGGGTGGGGGAGGATGGCCTGCAGGAAGTGTCTTAGGTGTCAGCCAAATTCCATCTCAAATTGCAGTTGTACTGACAACAGCCCTCCCTGTGAGCCATTCATTAATTTAATCTGCGCATTTTATCCATTGAGGTTAAAATAGCCTTTCAAGCAATTCATGACCTGACTGCTGCTGCTACTCTAGACAGCACAACAGTAATACAATGATTTTAAAGGGGCATTATTTTGTTTCTAAAATCAGTTGCCTACTATTGTACTTTGTTTACCTTTTAGTGCAGTGTAAGTCACATGTTGACACAGAGGCAGGATTTTCAGAGAAGCTTTTAGCATAGATAGATAGATTGTTAGATTCCACAAACTTCAGTATGCTATTGTTATTATAGGAACTTATAAAAGTTTACAGTTTGTTCTTTTGTATGTTCCTTCTCACACCCATAGGCTATTAGCTGAATAACTGGTTTAGCCTCAGCCAGAGACACTATCTAGTCACACACACAGCTGCAGCCTTTGCAGCAGTGAAATTACATCTTTAGTATGTGCTTGTTTTTTGCAACACTTAGTGGATTATTCCAGTTTAGGTAACTGTATTTTCTTTTGTTTGTTTTTGTTTCATGCTTGTTACTACATGCTTTTTCCCCTTCACTGGTGGTAATTATTTTTCTCATGTTCAGCAAGAGTATTGCTTATTAGTGCATGTGCAAGATAGTTCCCTCCCGTTTCATAAGACAGCATTGCTTTGGACATTTTCATCTTGGAAACAAACCTGCTGAGTTGCAAATGTCCTAAGATTCTAGAAGAATAAAGTCTTATAACATTCCAATAAAACATGTCAGACAACTTTCAAATTGAATCTTGTTACTGTACTAAAATTATTTTCCCATTAGCTGACTCCCTTCAGGAATCACACAGTAACAGTCTGTATAATACTGATTCCATCCAAATTAATTTATTTTCTTTTTCTTCCCTGCATTGTGATAAAATGTTTGGATCTTTCACTCTTTTCCAGGATATTTGACTGCACTACAGTTTTCATTGGTTACCATTTGAAAGTTGAGGCAAATGTAGTCTTCATATTTCCATATATTTTCCTCTCTGTGTGCATAAGTATGTATGCAATATGTAATCTAACTTTATATTCATGTGGTTGTAAAATCATAGCCTTGCTATGTCTTACTAACAGGCTTGCAATTCAAGGCATTCTTCAATGTCTGTTACATTTCTGTCTGCTAAATATGTAATAATGTGTGTATTTTATTAAAACTTTGTATGCAGTGCACCTAATTGTTTTAGTGGTATGTTTCACTGTTAATATTGGAATTCTCATAACTTTTCTTATTCTTGCCTCTTTTGTGGCTCAGATGGGTGTGTTGATGAGAACACTTACCCCTTATCAAGATAGATATAATTTATTTATTTATATTTATTTATTTGACATTTGTGAACTGGGTTGGTCCAGCTGAGACATATGACCCTTTTCAGTGGAGGCCTGAGGAGAAAAGCTCCAGTATTCAGAAAAATTGTAATTGATTACAAGAAAATAGTAGGATTACAAAAGCAGATGTTGTCATACAAATTATATATATAATGTCAAAAATACAGCTAGGGTACATATATAGCACAGACAATACAATAAAATAGAAATGGTCATAACATTGAAGTAGTACATAGCTGCACAGCAAGAAAGGTGAAAAGGAGGAACAGAGTATTTTGAGAAGGTAAAGATTATTTTATTTTATTTTTATTTACATTTGTTGACCGGGAGTGTCCGACTGGATGTAGATCCATTTTCAGCGGAGGCCCGGGGAGAAAAGCTCCACAGTTAAAATAAACAGACAGTAGTTACATTGGATTACATAGCGATCAACAATATAACATAGCAATTACTTACATCATATTTACAGATGAAGAACATAGTACATCAGTAGACAACTAGAATCCTTATTTGTGAAGTACATAACAGACATTAACAAATGTTACAATAAGAAGTTCCTGCTGTATAATAAGTACTAGGCTTATGAGTACCTGAGCTTGCTAATCAAGGTAGGTAGTAGAGTGAAAAGAAAGGTGGTGGTTGGATGGGGCTGGTGATATTAGAGTGGGAGTTGCAAGGGCATAACCAGCATGTTTTAGGTGCGCTTTTAGTAAAGTTTTGAAGTGGGTGGATGATAGTACAGCGGTAATTGTAGGTGGGAGAGAGTTCCATAATTTGGCTATGGTGCAAGAGAATAGTGCTTCACCAACAGAGTTATTGGCTTTAGTGATCTGCAAGTGATTTTTATTGCTGGATCTTAGTGGTCTGGTGGTGCAGATAGATGAGAGGTAGATAATAAAGAAGGAGAAATAGGGGGAGCAAAGTATTATGAGAAAGTAGGGTAGAAGAGAGACAGGAAAGAATAGGGAGTGAGTGTGGAATTTAGGTGGTATAGTGACAAGGGCAGGATTTTGAGTTCAAGAAGTATTTTTTGACTTCAGCCTTGAAAGAGTTGGTGCAGTTAATACTACGGATGTCTGGAAGAAGCCTATTCCAGGCTAGGGACACTGAGTTTTTATAGAGGAGTTTGTCAATAGTTTTGTTTGGTTTATAAATGGTAAGTAAGTTTTGGTCAGAGCTATGAAGTGAACAAGCAGGGATGTAGGTAGATACTAAGCAAGAAAGAGATGGACAGACAGATGACTTGTCTAGCAAGAAATGTGTAAGCTGCAGCTGGGAAAGAAGCAGGAGATGAGGAATTTGAGCCACTGAAGTTTTTCTATGGTGAGGCAATGATGAGTTGTATAAGGCTGGCTACAGGCAAATCTGGCTATATTGTTATAGGTCTGTTCAAGCTAGGTAAGTAGAGATGACTGGAGATGGGTCAGAAATGGAGAGGCATAAAGAAGGCATGGAAGGAGGAAGGTCTGAGCTAGAGCGGACTTGAAGTTGGGAGCTAGGAATTTTTTTATTTTTATAAAGAATACCCAAATAGATAATAATTTTAATAAATAAACTGTAAATAAATGTGTCATGATGTGTTTTTTATATGTATTGCTTTGGTTGTTTAAAATGTATTTGCTGTATATCTTTATGTCGTTATACAGCCACTCTGTTCTCTCTCTCTCTCTCTCTATATATATATATATATATATATATATATATATATATATATATATATCAAATAGCGTTTATATCATGTTATCGAAAGATGAAAATAGCAAATGCTATTTAATCGAACCTAAAATATCTAAACCACATAATATCGAACATTCAGAACAGCAAATTATTTCCTTGGGGAAAAAATTTGCTATTCCGAAACACATACACACAAGTACACCTAAAAAACATCAATACACACACATACACATAATCCTACAACTAACCCTACACTAAACTATACATAGGTTCATAGGTTCATAGGTAGGTACTAGGCTATTGGCCCTAGGGCCTATATAAGCCTAGCCAAAGGTACTCTGGCTTTCGCCACCCAAGAAAATTATTTTCCTGTGCCACTGTCGAGCAGAGCCACAGAAGTGATCCCCGGGGTGAATTTCCTATCTCCCATCCAATCATCAAGATTTTTCTTGAACAGTGCTAATGAGGAGCTTTGTTTGATATAGATATGTAGTTTGTTCCAGAGTATGGGAAGTCTCTGGGACAGGAATCTATCCCTCTAGCATGTTCTGTTTATTGTGGTGACCAGGTTTAGGTCCCTAGAGCGTGTAGCTTGTAGGGATTGTGATTTCTTTAAGTGGAGCATGTCTAAAAGCTCTGGGTTTGACATAGCTTTGTGTGTTAGGCAGAGATCGCCTCTGAGTAGGCGATATGCAACGGAGTAAAGCTGCAGTTTTTTGAGACGGTCTGCATAGGGCATCTCTTTGAGGCCGGTAATCCTCTTTGTGAGCTATTTCTGTGGCTTTTCCAGTTGCTGTACATGTCTTGTGAGGTACATACCAAAAGGGGCATTGTACTCTATAATGGGTCTAATGAGTGATGAGTAGAGGGGAACAATGACCTCTTTTTCCTGGATGAGAAACATTTTGTGATGAGGTGTGCCACATAGAAGGATTTCCTGACTACTGTGGTGATGTGATTATCAAAGGAGAGAATACTGTCCACCTGTGTCCCAAGGTCTGTTATCACACTTTTGGTGTTAAGTAGACTACCACCTATGTGGTAGTTCATGGGTAGTGAGTTTTTACCAAAAGGAATGACAATGCACTTTTTGGCATTGAGCTTGAGGCCATGGCTTTGACACCAGGCATCTGTCTCAGCAAGGCCCTTTTGTAAGATGTCCATATCTTTTGGAGTTTTGATTATGGCTCCTAGTTTGCAGTCATCTGAGAACCTCGTTAGCCAAAGACCTTCTGTGTTGGCCTGTACTTCAGAGAAGTAGATACCAAACAGGAGAGGACCCAGGACTGAACCCTGTGGTACTCCACTTGTCACTGG
Source organism: Protopterus annectens (assembly GCF_019279795.1). Classification (NCBI taxonomy): domain Eukaryota; kingdom Metazoa; phylum Chordata; order Ceratodontiformes; family Protopteridae; genus Protopterus; species Protopterus annectens. The sequence continues at coordinate 599,342,164 of NC_056726.1, forward strand.
TCTGAAGCTGGATTTGGATTCTGCTACTTTCACAGTGTGGGTTCTGTCAGTGAGCCAGTTGGCAGCCCATCTTGTGACATAGGGATTGATACCTAGTTTAGTGAGTTTATCTATAATTCCAGAGTGGGGGATGGTGTCAAAAGCCTTGGCAAGATCTAGATAGTCTCTGTGAACCACCTTACCCTCATCTACGGCTTTGGTGACTGCTTCAAAGAAGTCTATCAGGTTTAGGAGACATGATCTGCCTTCTACAAACCCGAACTGGGTGGGGTCCTGAGTTTGTAGATTACCAATGTCATTGTTTATAAGTTCCATGATGATATGCTTCATAGACTTGCAGACCAGGCTCGTTAGGCTAATGGTGTGGTAGTTTCCAGGGTCTGTGGTGGCTCCCCCTTTGTGGAGTGTGATAACTGTCGCTGTGCACCATTCAGTGGGCACATAGCCTGAGGTGAGGCTATGATTGAACATGGTTCTTAGGTGGCGTGCCAGTTCATTCTGTAGTTCATGTAGAACACAGCCTGGGATGTCGTCAGGTCCCATGGATGCTCTATTCTTGGCTTTGGATAGTGTGTTTTTTACCTGTGTAGCCATGATTACAGGAACTTTGCATTCTTCTGGTATAGAGATGGGCCCTTTAGGGGATGACAGAGGGGTAAAGTTAGCACTGAACCTATCTGCCAGGATGTTGGCAAAATCTTTTGGTTCTGTATATTTAGTGCCATTGTGCTGTAACTCAGAGCAGATCTTAGTGTTGCCATTGAGATTTTTGACATAGCTATAGAATGCTTTGTGGTTGTCTTTAGAGTCAGTGGCGATTTTGTTTTCATAACTAGCTTTGGAGGATTTTATGAGGGATCTCAGCTTCTTACTGAAGCTGACCAGGGAGTTTCTCCAATCATGGGATTTTACTTTTTTTTGCAACAGTTTCTTTCTTCTGTTGTAGAGTTTGTTTATGGCAGGGGACCACCAGATTGGCTTCCTTTTTTTGGAGGATAGCATCTTGGTTCTGTTAGGGATTGCATGATCCATGCACTCATGTAAGTGCTTATAAAGTGCATTTGTGTAGGATTCAGCAGTCGTACCTCTATTGTCCATCAGCATGTGTGTCGTGATGTTTGCCACTTCTGTCTTAAAAAGCGTGAAGTTGGCTTTGGAAAATTTTTTTACTGTGGTTTCCCTAATGGGGGGTGGGGGAGGGATGTGGATGTCTAGGGTGATTAGCTTATGGTCAGATCTGACCAACGAGGAATTGACCTCTGGTGTGGAGCACTGGTTGCCCATGTTGGTAATAACCAGGTCTAAGATATTGCTGCCTCTGGTGGGGGTGTGGGTATGTTGATCCATGGCATTGGAATTTATGAATTCCAGAAAACGTTGATCACAAGAGTTGGTACATGAGTTTCGCCCATTATTAGGGTGTTAGGTTGTACCCTAATATTTTCCAGTGTATTAAGAAATGAGGAGTGGGAGTCCTGGGGCATGGTGGGGGATCTGTAGCAAGCTACAATTTGGATTGCGGTCTTGCCCAGAGTTAGTTGCACTTGGATAATCTCGGATGCATTATGCTGAGCAACTAGCCTGGAGGTGTGGATATATCCTTAATGAATATGGACATGCCTCCGCCTTTAGTGTTTCGGTCCAGGTTAGGTGGCCGAAAGGTGTGGTATGAATTATAGCCTGGTAATGCAGGGGTACTCGCTGGAGCCTTGAACCAGGTCTCTATCACTGCACAGATGTCGATGTTCTCCATTTTAAGGAGTGCCTCGAGAGAGTGCATTTTGAGGTTTATACATACACTACTATCTATCCACTTACCTTAACCCAAACCCTAACCCTAAGGTCCATTACTATCGCACACTCACCTAACCCGTGCCCTAACCCTAACTCACTTAACACACCCCTAACCCTAATTCACCTAACCCGTGCCCTAACCCTCACTCACCTAACCCGCTCCCTAATCCTAACAACCACACAATCACACACTTACCTGAACCCAACCCGTAAATTTCCACCACAGCGCTGAAAATAGCGAAGCCACAGAACCGGCCAATGGAATTCTTTCCCTAGGAAAGAATTTGGTGTTCTGCAGTTTTGCTAATTTTAGCATTCACTCAAAATGGGTCGATATTAGAACATTTGCAGTTTTAAGACTTCGATGTTCTGATATAGACCCTATATATATATATATATATATATATATATATATATATATATATATATATAATATATATATATATATATATATATATATATATATACACATATATATATACATATATATATATATATATATATATATATATATATATATATATATATATATATATATTACACACACACCACACACCGTCTCTGTTTATGTATACAGATATACACACCTGTATGTGTGGTGTGTTGGTGGATATGTACATATATACATGCACACTCTCATACACTGGCATGCAGGACGTATTTTAACTAAGGTGACAGTATAGCTACTCCTAACAGTATTCATGTCACTGACCCTTTATTGTTAGTTTTACAAGTAACAGTTTTTTTTTCCTTTTGTCATTTGCCACTTGACAAGAGTACTAAAAGTGCAACTCAGACTACAGAAACTATAGACCCATAAGCTTAACCAGCCTTATCTGGAATGCCATAGACTGAATCATCATGGACCCTATAAATAAATATATATATAGGTGATCTCCAAACCCTTGATCTGACACATTTTGATTTTGTCAAGGACAGGTTATGCCTGTTAAACCTGGTAGACTTCTTCAAAAACACCACCAGAGCCATAATGAAGGCAAATCTGTTCATACAACCTACCTTGACTTAGCACAGGCCTTTGACACAGTCCCACATTCAGGCATCATTGATAAACTCTCCCAGTTGAATATCAACCCTTATGTTGTCAGATGTTTGGCTAACTGGCTCACCTTCCGATCACATTCAATCAAAGTTGGGGACTTTACCTCAACCAGCAGACCTGTCAGCAGTGGGGTTCCACAGGGGTTAGTGTTGAGCCCCTATTGATTGGAATATACTTTTCAGAAGTTCAGGGCAAAACAGAGGGTCTGCAACTAAGTTTGCTGACGATTGCAAATTAGATGAAATCATTTAATCCACAAAGGATGTCAATATACTTCAAGAGGGTCTTACACAAATGAATGATTAGTGCCAAAGCCATGGACTTGTCTCAAACTCATTGCTGAAAAAGTGAATTATCATCCCATTCAGTAAAACAATATCCCTGCAGACTATCATCTAAATAATAATACCCTATGTAACAACTCTGTAATGAGAGAACTGGGAAAGCAATTTGACTGTAGCCAAAACTTCGACTGCCATGTGTCTATGGCGGTAAGGAAGGCACTCTACATTGCTAACCTCAGTAGCAAATGCATTGCCTCAAGAGTGAAACAGGTCATAACTCCCCTGTACTTGACCCTCATCAGGCCAATAATGTAGTACAAAGCTCCCTTTGTATGTACCTTACCAGGCACCTGCAGCAATGTGAGAGATCTCAGAGTCTTCTAACCAGGAAAATTCAGGGTCTCCAGCACATGTCATACACTGACAGACTGAAGTCACCATCACTGTACATGGTAGCATACAGACTACTTAGACAAGACTTGTGCCTAACCTACAGAGCAATCTCAGATCCAAACCTAATGGAAATGCTGCACATCTACAAGACAAATGGGATAAGGGTCACTTCCCCCAGGAACTTTAACCTGGCCTGCAACATAAATAGGACCTGCTGGAGAGACAGATATGTCTCTCAGAGGTTGCCACTCCTCATGAATAGGCTACCAATTCACATCAAACAGAGACCCTCTATGAAACTGTTTATGTGTAGTCTCAATGACTGGATGGGAAAACATAAATTCCTTGCTGGGGATTTCACCTATGACTCTCTTAGATATGGGCAGTCATTGCTAACTAAGATTTTAAGTTTAGGCTGGATCCTTTGTATTGGGTTTCTCTAGTATTATAATGAGTACACACGGCTAGCCTTATAAAGATATTTGGGTCAGTAGCCTAATAACCACCTATGAATCTATCAAGTAGCAAGAGTATTCTTTCCTTCAGTCACCTACATTTTTAGAGATGATAATCTTACTTGAGTGTTGGCAAACTCACAGTCTGCACTGCATTTTTTTTCAGGATAACTGGTGCCATATCCCTAAGATTTTGGTGGGGAGAGGTACATAGAAAGAAGCAAGTTTATCAGCAGGTGGCCAAGAGTAATTACATGTCGACATTAATTTGCCAATACAAATTTGGAGTTCTCCTTGGATATACAAACAGAAGGCAAACAAGCTACTCCTAACTTAAAAGTGGACAACTTATGCATAGTTTAGGCAGGGAGCAATCAGCAAAAAGGGTGAGGTGAAGAATAACTGGACATTTGACAGTATGTTGCTTACGCACTGGGCTCGGTTCAAGAGAGTTGCACTGGGAATAGCACTAGTACCAGCGTGGGTACAAATTCATTTACAGTATCAGTGGACATATGTGAATACCAGCTAATAAATACCCTCAGTACAGGCAATTAGGAGTTTTACAAAAGGGTACTACAGCAGTTAGAGACACCATGAGGGTGCAAGATTGTCCAGTTGTATGGCTTATAGCAGTAAAACAATGGTGGGCACATACCCTGTGACTGTTACAGCCTGATTAAAGTAAGTTGAAGGCAGCATTACACCTGGCAAGCTATCATCTGGCTGCACAAAGCCATGGGGAGGCAGTGTGAGCCTAATGGAACAAACTCCAAAATATATGTCCTCAGTAATACAACAGACTGTTTTTCATAGCTTGTTGTTTATCAGTCCTATGTGGAGCATTTAGCTGGTCAAAATAAGAATATTCTGAGGGTAAATAAAAGAAACCTATGAGTGATCAAGAGGTGAAGAACCGGTGGCTGGCTCCAGCCTCAGGGGGCCAAAGAATGGAATGTAGTACAGTGTCTACAACATTACCAAAGACTGTGCCTTTAAAACAGAAGCCCACTTACACACTTTCATCATAGATTGGCACTTAAGAAGGAATTTTCTGCCTTGAGAAGGGTACCCTATTTACCCAGCTTCAGGTGAGGGTTGTATTGAAGAAAGCAGAGGAGTGATGAAGCTTGGACCCCAAATATATACCACACATTCAGACAGATTCCACACTCATTTAGCATAGCAGCAGCTTCTCATGTACAATGGGCAAGGACATCATGGGAGTACATCAAGAAATTAGGAAGATGGAAGTACAACTCTTATGAAAGATAGCTGAAAAATAACCTCTTCTACCACGCCTACCATTGTTACCTCTTATTTGCAGAAACAGGGTGTTACCTGTAAGACACACATTGCACCTTCCAACAACACTTTTGCTGGCTGGAGCTTCCTGCATGTTTGATCACCTGGTACCTCGCTGGTGCCCTTCCATGTGAATGGAAACTACCCACCTTATATATCACCTTCTGGAACATGCTGACATTACCTGTGATGTACTGCGGCACCAAAAGTATAACATGTAAAATGTGTGTTAAAACCCAAATTATGATATTTACACAGAGGCCACACACTTTGCTGAGCTGTACAACCTTCCACAATCCTTACTGTTGCCTAATATTCATGGTGATATTCATATCTGGGCTTTAAGTAGTATTTCTGATATGTGCAGTTCTTGTTCTGTACGTCATTCTTCAGCAGACAGAGTGCTGTCCGTCAGTAGGGTACATGGCCCTTTCCATCCTACTTGACCCCTTACAGCTATGCAACATGCACACCACCATGAACACCCACAACAGAAGACTATAATCTTTTATAGACACAGAAATGGAACATGGCTGGCACAACAGATTTCTATCCCAAGGAATCCTATACTTCTTGAATAAACTTCCTATGCATGTCAAGCAATACTAGACATGGTCTGTATTCAGTAATATTCTGAATGAATGACCTGGAAATCCTAAATCCTCTTTGTGGTATACAGCATGGTGTTTCTTGACCACTGAGCTTAACTCACTCAACAGTGCTCAGACTTAGCTGGCTATGCTTATCAATGGTCTTTTGAACTGCATGCCTAGTATATACCTATGAACTTATCAAAGTAATATACAATTACCAGGTATCTTACAAATGTACATGCTGCCTTTAGAATATATATGCAGATAAAAATCAGTTTACTGATGAATTTATTTCTATAAGCCATCTCATCTGAATGTCATTATATGATCATTATATACTACTGACCACACCAATTTTCATAGTATCATGATTGTGATACAGATATCTCTGAATTGCACATGCCCTGCATGTCAACACTGACTGCATTGTTTAGATTTATGCACTGTGCTATTTTTCCATTCTGAATACCCCTACTGTGTTTTATGTCCTGTAAGAGTACCAACTATATACACACATAACAAGGTACCTGTAAATAAACATTTATTTCATTATGTAATGAAAACAACAGACAGATGTGTGATGTACTCCCCAATGTACCATGAATTAACCTTCTTCTCTCTTTGAAATCCTTTAATTCTTTCCCCTTATTTCTTTATTCAGCTGTTTGTTTATATGTTTGTGTACTTATTAAATGCAGCTTGATAAGTGGGAGGCTGACAGACCCTATTGAGTCATAACCTGAACTCCATGGCGCAAGACACAAACAGAAAATTGTAAACAGAATAAATAATTATACCACTTTCAAAAGGAATGTCAAATGGTTAGACTAAATGCAGAAGTGGAATTCAAACAAGGTGATAGTTGAAAAAATATAAGAAATGGAAATGAGGTGAAACTATAACTGCAGCATTGCAGGCAAGAAGGGCTTTATTGATCATGCCTGAAATATTTGTATGTATGTACATATGTATAATGTATAAATATAAATAAGCTGTTTAATAGAGTGCCTATGTTAAGTATAGAAGGATCTCTCCATTTTTATTTATTTTGTTAGTTTTATGTGCAATGGTGTGTTCCTTAAACCAATGAATATGTATTATAGATGTCTTTATTTGCCGTGATTCATTAGCAGATTCTGTCTTTGCAACAAAATATCACACTTGATTGTACTTGCAATTTACATTGTTTCACTTTAAACCTGTTACATTATTTGGCTTAAGTACTGGTGTCATTCAAAGGGGATCCAATGCCTGTCAGCTTGGGATGACATGCTCGACAAGCCATGATGCTTCGCTAGGGACGGCTTGCACCTGTCACCCCTGGGCTTTTGGATATTGGCAAAGGCTCTTGCTACCCCCATAGTGCCTTTTTAGGCAAGGCTCAAAAGACAAACCCACCTCCATAGGTATCACAAGGGATAAGAAACTAAGAGTAATGCTACTCAACGCCAGAAGTCTAAACCTCAAGATGCACACACTCGAAACTCTCCTTAGCATGGAGAACATCGATATCTGTGCAGTAACAGAAACCTGGTTCAAGGATCCTGAGAGAACCCCAGCACTACCAGGTTGCACCTCATACCATGCTTTTCGGCCCCAAAACTTGGACCGAACCACAAAAGGAGGGGGAGTATCGAAATTCATCAAAGATACCCACACCTCCAGGTTGGTGGCAAAGCACGAAGCATCAGAGACTATCCATGTGCAACTAACAGTGGGTAAAACTGCCTTCCAGTTTATAGCCTGCTACAGACCACCCTCCCAAACCCAGGAACCCCACTTGGCCTTCCTGAGAACACTGGAAAATATGAAGGTCTCTCCAAACACCATTATATTGGGCAACTTCAACTACCCAAACATAGACTGGGAGCATTACTCTAGCTCCAACACCCTAGCCCAAAGGTTCCTAGAATTCATAAACTCAAATGCTATGGAACAACTTGTTACCACTCCCACAAGAGGGGAAAATATACTGGACCTGATCATCACCAACAGGGGGACTCTATACTCCGGACCAGAAGTGTATCCCTCACTGGTAAGATCAGACCATAAACTGATCTCACTGGATATTCACATCCCGACTCCACCCCATGCCCAGAAAATCACAGTGAAAAACTTCTCAAAAGCAAATTTCACACTCCTCAAAACCGAGGTGGAATCCTTCAAAGCCCCCGGGCCTGTGGAAAATATGGGCCAGACCACAAAATCCTTTATAAACGCATTCTATGAGCACCTTCAGGAATGCATGGATCATGCAATCCCAAATAAAACCAAGACCCAATCCTCCAAAGGCAGACATCCTGTCTGGTGGACCCCAGCCATAAACAAACTATACAATAGAAGGGGGAAGCTACTACATGATAGAGCAAAATCCCAAAAAGGGAAGGCATCTCTGATCAGTATTAGCAAAAAACTAAGGGCACTCATAAAATCGTCTAAGGCCAGCTTCGAGAGAAAAATTGCACAGGACACTAAGGATAATCACAAGGCTTTCTTTAGTTATGTTAGGAACCTGGGTGGAAATTCCCAGATATGCTCAGAATTAGTCCAAAATGACAAAAAATACACCGAACCCACAGACATTGCCAACATCCTAGCTGACAGGTTCAGCGCAAACTTCTCCCCCCCCTTCCCCACCAAAAGGGCAAATATCTATCCCAGCAGAGTGCTGCCCCCCTGACATCTCAGATGCTCAGGTAAGAGCTGCCCTCTCCAAAGCAAAAAACACAGCATCAATGGGACCAGATGGTGTCCCGGGCTGCATCCTACATGAATTCAAAGAAGAGCTAAACCCAAACCTAAAACTACTGTTCAATCTCAGCCTTACTACAGGATATGTACCCAAAGAGTGGCGTACAGCAACAGTGGTCCCTCTCCACAAAGGTGGTGCCTCAACAGATCCTGGAAACTATCACCCCATAAGTCTGACTAGCTTGGTCTGCAAAGCTATGGAAAGGATCATCATGGACCTTATAAATAAAGATATTGGGGACCTACAGACACTGGATCCTACCCAGTTCGGCTTTGTTAAGGGCAGATCCTGCCTCTTAAACCTGGTCGACTTCTTTGAAACAGTCACCAAGGCCATTGACAAAGGGAAGGTGGTCCACACAGCCTACCTGGACCTCGCAAAAGCCTTCGATACAATACCCCACTCGGGCATTATAGATAAGCTCACCAGCTTAAATATAAACCCCTATGTCACTAGATGGGTTGCAAACTGGCTCAAGGACAGAACCCACATGGTTAGAATTGCTGGAGCCATGTCAGACTCCAAACCAGTTACAAGTGGCGTCCCACAAGGCTCAGTCCTGGGACCTCTCTTGTTTGGTATATATTTCTCGGAGGTACAGGCCAACACGGAAGGACTGTGGCTGACCAAGTTCACAGATGACTGCAAACTGGGCAGCATAATTGACTCTCCAGTCAACACAAGCATCCTCCAAAAGGGCCTCATAGAAACAGACAACTGGTGCCAGAGCCATGGCCTCAAGCTAAACGCCAAAAAGTGTATAGTCATCCCCTTTGGCAAAAACAAAGTGCCCAAAAATTACCACATAGGTGGCAATCCATTAAGTACAGAAGAAGTAATTAGGGACCTGGGGACCCAAGTTGATAGCAATCTCTCATTTGACAACCACATGGCCAAAGTGGTTAGAAAAACATTTTATATAGCCCACCTAATCATGAAGGGATTCACATCTAGAT
>NC_056726.1:599367839-599422839 GCF_019279795.1 Protopterus annectens
GTGAACAGATGAACGGGAGAAATTTAGGTAGCAGAGAAACGGCTAAAAATCTCGGCACTTGCAGTGTTCCAGAAAGTATGTTAAAAATTACAGATACACAGCATACCAACTTCAGCAGAGTCTGGGTGAGCCTTTCCATTGAGAAAATGAAGAACTTGACAAGCCAAAATTAATTTACCTGAAAAATGAAGATTCGAATGATTATGCAGCAAGGAGGGAATTGTCCAATAGCAGCAATGTAGGAACACAAAGCCAAAGTGGAGTTGTGACTAGACTGCAAAACACCATTGGAACCGAAGATATACAGGATGTCTGTAAGCAAACTGATACTGTGGGTGGGAATTGAATGACGCGACAAAGTGGGCGTTCCTTTGATGTGCTTTTAGAGCGGACCCAAATTTTAAACACTGGGATTGTCCCTTTAAGTTTACTACTGCTACTACTGTCTGATCTGATTAATATACACTGATTAACCAGAAATATATGGACTGAAAATCTTCCACACAGAGAAGTTTCTTAAACTATTTTGTTTTTGGACCCACTACACTTTAGTGAGTTGTTTTGAGACTTCGGGGATACCATGGAGATTACTTGTTTTTTGTTGGTACTTTGGTTTCTGAGACCAAGGTTTTTGTTCCATCGAAGGATCCTCAAATTGGTGTGGAATTCCAGTATTTTAAGACACGGATAATAACAGGCTAAAAGGTTTACTAACTGTACCTATCTGGAATGATACAGAATCAGATCAGATACAAACAGATACAGAAAATGGACAGGGAAGAATGGGCCCAGAAAATATGAATTCAGAGACTTTTTCTAAACTAGAAAAGCAACTGAAACACATGCAGGGTCTCTATACTGGGAACACATTTATTTACAACAAAGCATAGATAAGAAGAGACTACCCCGAGGATTTAGATTGAACAAAAGACCAATGTAGAAAAGTATGGCTGATTCACTTTCTAAAGAATGGGAAGATATTTTAGAGGATGCCAGCTACAAACTTATTCATCTGCTAGTATGGAACAACCTTAGTGTGCAGGAAACTACAAAGGCTGACATCACATCTTTAAAAACCACATTGGAAAATGAGAACCACAATGACCTAGATGCTAAATTTGAGCTGCTTAAAGAAAGAGTGAAAGGATATGAGCAGTCCATTAAAGAAAGAAAGATTAATAAAATTAAACGAGATCAACTGGACAAAGATGATCCCAGGAGACTTACTAGGAGATACAATAATAATAACAACAACAGGAGAACCAACAACAGACAAGGTTTTAGTTATTACAGGGGATATAAGGGAAAGTATAACCGTGCCAGCAGACCTCAAAGGGATTTTCCCAGGGGAGATCCTCGCACAAAACCAGACAAGGGCACAATACAGGACCACCAGGAGACTGCCCCTCTAACATCTCTTTCCCCACAATCCCAATCCCCTCTGGCTATCAACACTCTGCAGAAGCCTTTGACATCACAGAAGGATCAGGACAGGAACATAAGTCACAGCAGCAACCAGAACTGACAGAGAGCTTTACAAGACGAATTACAGGACTACCAGGACAACAGGGACCACAGACAATCCAGCTATCAGGAGCAGCAGCACCTTCACAGAGACCAGTTTCTTCAGGAAGACCAATATCGACAGCACAGACATCAACCACCACACCAATACCAAAGCCAGCACCAGTACCAGAACAAGAATGAAGACCACCACCAGAGCCCCAGAGCTTGTCCATCTTACCAGGTCCCACCATACCACAGCCACAGCAAGAAATACTACTACTACAACCCACCGAGATTCCAGAAAGCAGAGGAGGAATTCCAGAGATCTCATACTCTCATACCTGGGCAATCCCGACTGGAACCCCGACTACAACCCAGGTCCCAGGCTCAGACGGAGAAGCCAGCCACAATAACAGGTACAATAACAGCAACAACAGGTGCCACAATAACAGGTGCTCCACTTATCTGGAACCACTCTGTTAAAGCACTGACTAAAGAGGAAAAAAGTGTGTTGTCCAAAGGACTTACTTTTGTACCAAGCTATAGGAGTGAGGTTGCTCAGGTACTGATAGACCTTAAAATGTTTGTGAGGAAGCTCAACTTAAGGGTATAGTTTCATGGCAAAAGTAATGGCATTGAAATAAGCCTATTGAAGAAACTATAAAAAGGCCTAGCAGCTATTGTCCACCACTACATCAAACACTAGCTGCTTTCGAAGTGAAATGTGAGATGGATATCAGGAAACTGCTTAAAAAAACCTCCTAAGAAAAAACTTTATAACTTAACACAGGGAGAAAGAAAAGCATTGCTTGAGCTAGACAATGATAAATCCAGACGTGTAATGAAGGCAGACAAGGGAGGAGGTATACTTGTGACTGATACACTAGCTACACCCAAAAGATAGAGAACATGCTGGAGGATAACAGATTTTATGAGTTATTTATCATGGATGACATAAAAAGAGCATATGATTTATGGAACACTAATCTCACCACATTATGGGAAGAAAAACCTATCACTGAAAATCTTTATAATTATTTATGGAGCCCATGCTTATATTACTTTCAAATACTTAGTAATGCTGTACAATTATATATTTTCTATTATTACTTTTTGTTTTGTTTTGACTTAAGACTAGTTTACGTTCGCTACTTCTACTACTATTGTCTGATCTGATTAATATACAGCGATTAACTAGAAATATATGGACTGAAAATCTTCCACACAGAGAAGTTTCTTACACTGTTTTGTTTTTGGACTCAGTACACTTCACTGGGTTGTTTTGAGACTTCAGGGATACCATGGAGATTACTTGTTGTTTGTTAACACTACCTAACTGTTTCTACACATATTCTCAGATTCCAGGTTGATGTTATGCACATACCTGTCCATCTCTTATTGCACACACTCTGGGCATGTCCTGACAACATGCAGGTGAAACCGGGACATATTTTGACTATTGCCCTCATAAAACTTTGGTGAGTTTACAATGACAGGTTTGTTTTCATAGACATTGTCCAAATATGTACAGACCTGACCGTCATTTATATGACATTAAATGCTGCCTACATGTCAGAGATTAGCACGCTAATATGCCAGGGGGACAGGGTAACAGCCAGCAGATATGGGCCAATTAACTGGACATTCTGGACAAATCTGTACACTTGTGAGGTATGATTCTGCATATAGATTACTACCACTCCCATAATTCGAACCATGGCTGTGTCTGCTAAAAATAAAACAGCATAAATCACAGCTGGGTGTGCTATATAGATATTGCTGTGTATCTCTTCTCTGATTTCTGTCTATAAGTCTCCCGTGGTTTTGCAATCTGACCTTGCAATTACAGCACACTTATACAGGATTTCCTAGACAATTTTATTATGTAGCACAATGTGGATGACAGTGATGAGTAATACCTTATTATTCAGAGCAACTGCAACACTAAAAATGCCATACAATACCAGAGAAAACAGTACCAGTCCAGGATTTCAATCTTTTATTTCTAGGCACAGTTTTCGTATCTGACAGATCTGTGGGGGGGAATGTTTATTAGCACTACCTGAATGATACCACACATATTAACAGATTCCACATTATTATTATGCACATACATCTCACTCTGTTACTGGACGCACTCTAGTCACAGCTTCACAATATGGGGGTGGAGATGGGACATACTTTGCTTATTACTCTCATAACATTTTGGGGAGTTACTAGAGTGACAGGTTTGTTCTTATAGATGTCTGACAATCATTTGTATGTCATTATTTGCTGCCTAAATATCTGGGATCATCGCACTGATTTGCCAAGGGGACAGGGTGACAGGCAGTGGATGTGGGTCAATTAACTGGACATTCTGGATATATCTGTACAGTTGTGGGGTATGATTCTGCATACAGCTTACTACCACTCCCAGGATTCGAACCATGGCTGCGTGTGCTAAAAATACAACAGTTCACATCTCAGTTGAGTGTGCTATTTGGATTACATTGTCTATCTTTTCACTGTTTTCTGTCTAAGTCTCTCTCAGTTGTACAATATGACCTCTTGTGATTACAACAGTCATATACAGACTTTCCTACACATTTTATTTATATAGCACAGTGTGGGTAACAGTGCTTAATACAACAGTGCTATTAAGAGATTGCAGTACTACATTACCATATGATACCAGATTAAACACAGGCAGTCTAGCAGTCAGTCCTTTATTGTCAGGCTGTTAACCTTTTATTTACATACAACCTATGTGAGACTCTTCCTGCCATATTGTCTGGTGTATTCAGTAAATGCCTTGAACAATACAGGTTTTATACTGGCAATTAACTTTCTACTACTTTTAGATTTATTTCTAATGACAGTACATGCAAGAGTATTACTAACCTGCCTCGCAACGCAACCTCTGCAATCTACAGGCATTGGCTTCCTGGCTCACAGCCCACTCGTCTGCCACTGTCAAAGACATAAGAGGAATATTTAGCCATACCTATCCATAATATACATGAGCTGGCAATTATTAAACAGGTAGTGGACTGATACTTACACATGGCTGGGACATTCCCTCATCTGCCTCGCGTCTTGGATCCACTGATCCAAGAGCTCCCTCTTTCTCTGCTTCAGGTCAGCATAGCAATGCCTGACCTGCTCACCAGTTCAAGGTATGCCAGTGGCACTGGTGAGGTCATGGGAGGGATGGTCCCAGGCTTTCGCTTTATATTGGGAACCCTGATACTGGCCCTGCAGCAGTCTCTGGTCATGGTCTTTAACAAGGAGTCCTGCCATGATAACAAGGAGTCCTGCCATGACTTTGGATTCCTGGATGCCCCAGCACTGCACCCGAAAATGCACTCCTTCTCCCACACTGGTAATAGTGCCTACAGGAGGAAGCTGCAACCAGTTATGAGATGTATTCCCACCTGCAGGGTTTAAATAGGGCCGATTTCTCGCACTTTGCTGTGATTGGACAGTTTTGAAAATGCTAAGCTATGGGCAAACCTGCTTAACTAAGGTTGGCATAGCTTAAAGGGGCATACCAATGGGAAAACTGATTCAGCTGGCCTACACATTGCTTACACCTAATAAGCAGGGCTGTGCAATGCTTAGCATTGCTAATTTTTTAATTTGCATACTATTTGCTGTTTGGCATTGATTTATTATTCATTACATGTTATATATGTGTTTGGTATCCATGATTCATATGTACGTACACTGTATGGGGTCCTTGTGTTTATTAGGGGATTTCAACACTGTATTATAATGACACCTCACATCTGGACTTAATGCAGTACTCTAGTTCACATATTTATGTTGTAGTAGGTTATACAATATAAAACTATACATAGATTCCTTTCACATGTTAAGTTTAATATTCCTATAGTGAGGATCTGTTTGGTGATACCTCAATCATATGTACTGCTGTGATGGTTTACTGGTTAACTACTGTGACTGTAGTGTACAGGGTCCTGGGTTTAAGACCTGCAAGGGCTGTTTATTTTGTTGCTGGGCAGAACAGCATATGTTGCATACAGAGTGATTAAGGCACTTTTAAGCAACTGTAAGCAGGTTTGCACGATGGTAAACAATGCTAATTTCCAGTTAAATATGTTTACAGAGAGTTAGCTTCAATATTGCTTAACCTATATGCGCATTGCTTACCCCTATGCAAATGGGCTTACACCCACTTACTACTGCTTAATAGTACTTACTCCCGCTTACCCCTGCACTAATTTAGACAGAAATGTAAAATGGTTCTTGGGAAGGTGGTGCATTTGGACGCTCTATGGATTTATCATTCATTACACATTATAAGTTCGATTTGTATCCCTGATTCATATGTACATATACTGTATGGGGCACTTGTGTTTATCTGAGGATTTTACAACATTATTACAATGACACCTCACATCTGCATTTAATGCAGTACTCCATTTCACAAATAAATGTTATTTAGTAGGTTATGCAACAAAAAATATTGTTCATAAAGTGATTTGACATGGAAAATAGAATGTACTGGAGTGAGACTCGAACTGGGAATGACTGTTCATATGGCAAATGCTCTGACCACTACACTATTGCAGTACTGCTTCATTTGCATATATCTTGATATTTATCTTCTTGTGCCATTTAAGCTGCAGTATATGTAGCTAAGCAATGGGCAAACCTGCGCACCAATGGTTAAATTAAAATAAATAAATTGTTTATATTATGATGCATTAAATATTGCTATTATAAATTTGGGAGCAGTTTTGCTGGAGGTATGCAACCCCCTATGAGCGGTCTCACCCACTGTACTAGCTAAACTGCAGTTCTTGACTGCAGGGGTGTGTATATTGTGAGAGCTCTGCTATCAGACATGCCCCATGCACTCATCCACGCTCTGTGTCCATTTAGGAGCTCAGGCAGCATGCCTTCATTAATATGCATGGCGCGCTGCCATGCTGCTCCTAAATGGTCGCTTCCGTGCAGGACTAAGCTAGTCCTGCATGGAAGATTACTGAATCCGGGGGAATCTGTTAAAATTATATATACTTGTTCTTTCCATGTTAAATCTACAGTGGTTAATCTTCCAATTTTTGCTGAAGTTACATTTAATATCTTTACTGTATTTCTACACGACTGCAATGGTGGTGCTGCGGTAGCGTTGTCGCCTCACAGTTAGACGTTGCTTGTTCGATTCTCAGTTCAAGTGTCTTCTGTGTAGCGACATGCATGAATGGGTGTTCCTTCGTTGAAGGTTGTACGTTAGGCCCAGTAAGCCAGTACGTAAAAATCTACTGCCAATCATTAGCAGACCGGAGTTCCGCTGTGGCGACCCCTAACCAGGAAAAGCCGTAAGACACAAACAAACAAACTGTATTTCTACACAATACAGCTATTACAGAATATCTCTCTTTTCCCAAATTCCAGATTATCTTTCCTCTCTGCGGTTTCCCTGTTTGTAATCTTTCTTCATGTGTTAAAACTATTGTGTCTTCTAATATAATTATATCTATATCACATGTATTACACTACTCCAAAATCCCTTTTCTTCTTACTATATTATTAATACTATTCAATTTACAGAAAGCACTCTAAATTGTTATAATTTTTCCTTTTCCTTAGATTCATATGTTAACAGCTATTTACTAGGCTAGCTTTCTTAATAGGTCATCTAAGCCTAGCCAATTTTCTTCCCAAAGATGAGACTCAAACACTGTATATTATCTGTGAGTCACACACCTTAACCATTATTCCAGCCTCCAATAATTAGCTGTATATATTATTTTTTTCATCTTTTTTCATCCATTTCCTTTTTTTATTCTTTTGTATTTTTCCCTTTAAATCTTCCTTTTCTGTCTTTTATCCTTTTACCAATAGAATTCTTTTTTCTTTTATTACTACCCTGTTTATATCTTCTTCATCATTTATTTCATAACCTTTTTCTAGGTCCTCGTTATAATTTTTTATCAATTTTTTTTCTATTTCTACCACTTCTAAAATTTCTTCTCTTTGTTCATGTGCTCTTCCTTCTTTTCCCTTAATCTTATTTTCATTTTTGTAATCCATCTATAAATATCCAATTTTATTAGATTTATAACATTTCAATTCACATTTTTGCATCATGTCCCATTGTTCCCAAAATATAACATTTTCTTTGGTCACAGTAACTTATCCAATGCCCTTTTCCACAAAACAAAAATACAAAAAAAAAAAAAAAACAAACAAAAAAAAAAAACATGTTTTGGGTTGGTTCCAGTATTTTAGAACACCTCTGTTCCCCTCCACATTTTTAAAAAACAGTCTCAAATATAATGTCACAAAATGTTTATTGATATGCAGTGGCGGCTGGTGACTTCAAATCAAAGGGGGGCTGCAGGAGATAGCCGAATGGGTGGGGTCAATGGGAAGGGGTGCGGACAACTAGAAAGGGGAGGAGCTATGGTCAAAACCATAAAAACTAAACTTTAATTAAATATGCTGCTCTGTGTGCCAAACCCTCATTATGAGAGTCCAATCAAGGCAAATGAAGTGTAAAAGAATAAAAATATTTAAATGCATTAGCTGCTTGACAGCTTACTTAATATCTAGATGGACACAAAATGGTTGTGAGGCATGAAAAAATAAATTACTTTTTAAATACATTACTGGAATGCCAGTCAAAATGAAGTATAAAAAAACATGCAGCACTCAACTCAAACCGCTTCTCCTTGCACTGCATTATAATTTATATTCTGCTTTATTAAAGTACCAAGTAACATGCTGAAAGTAGCAATCTCTGTGATGCCCCCACTTGTAAAAATGTTTCTAATCCAAAAACAGACCTGCTGCCCTGCTGCCTGACATCCACTTGTTTCATGGGGAAAACATGATCAAAGTAAAAAATGAAAAGTAAACAAGCTCAAGATACATTGCTTAAAGGATTACTGTACAGGTTATGGACCACACGTGAATGGCATTCTGTTTAGTTTACGGGTAAAGCCCTCAGAGATCACTGGAAGCCTCCAACAAGTGTAATGAGATTCTTAAAATAATGTAATCCTGTCCTTTATTACAAATACTGTCATATGCATTTCAATACCCAACGCTTATACATTATCTAGTTAAGTATTTTCTGCATGGCAACAACAGAAAGGCTTCAATGTTGGCAATTCTTTAACATTATGCTTATTAAAGCTTACTTGCATGTTATGATCTCAGACAAGCTTACCTAATGGTCATTAAAGCATTGCTACTTAAAACACAGAGTAACAGGCACTTTGAGTAATAAGCATAAATCAACAGTACAAAAATATGACAGAAACCAGACCATTCTGCAAAGTCAAGAACAGATGAAAAGCCACTGTAGTACTTGTGTCTACCTTGGATGGGGGGATACCCTGCACATTTACACTGCATGGGGGATACCCTGGACATTTACACTGCACAACTGCTCCTTGCCTTGCTTTGACACATCCAGAGTCACTACATGGTGGAGTGGGGTGCAACAAGTATGTCACAATTTGAAAAGTCTCTGGCTGACTGATGGCTCTGACACATTTGTCATACCTCACCCTCAGAGCAAAACCATACATAGAAGTGGGACAAAGGCCCAAAAATAAGGACAATTTTTAAATATTGCTCTTATAAACTTAGAAAGATAATAGAATAGTATGTCTTGCATTAGTATGAATTTTCTGAAGGATATGAAATCTGAAACTCAAATGTCTGTCATTATTTTCTAACTTCAGTCTTTAATGATTTGCCACTAATTTGCTAAAAAAATAATTTTATGAAAAATGGACCAAAAATGTGATGCAAAAATATAAAATAGCCACACAATACAGCTGTGAACCTGTCAAAGAAGGGACCATTTTTTTAAATAATAGTACTGCTAACTTGAGCAGCTGACAAAATATAAGAATATACATGCATTTCTGAAATAAAAGTAATCTATCTCTGATTATTACAGTTATTTCTAAATTGTAAACCCTCCATGTTTTCTTACAAAATTGCTATTTTGTGGAGGGATTATTAGGGGAATAGCAACATTTTGAGCCAAATTCGGGGACAGTTGAGAGGTTTGGCTATGCCTAATTCTATAAAGCAATTTATTTGCATGTACCTCTCAACCTGTTAATGCAATAAATCTGGACAAGGCCAAATATATTGGGGGAACATAAACAGTACTAAAAATTGCTCTTGTATAAACTGAGACAGTTGATAGAACAGGTCTTACTTCAGCATCTATTTTTCTGAAGGTTATGAAGTCTGAAACTCTGTGTCATTATTTAGTGACTTAATTTCTAAATGATTTTCCAGAAAACCACAAATATTATGAGGAACAAACCAAAAATAAGAAGCAAAAATCTATTCATTCTGTGAAAATCTGGACAGTTGGGAGGTATAGTTCAGCTGGGGCTGTCTTTGAGTTTGCTGCCCTTCCCCCTTACAAAATCATGGTCGAATAGAGCCCTCCCCCCTGCAGCCATTCCAATGATCCATTACTTGGCTATTTCACTCCATTTACCATAAACACTAATGTGCATACTGCTTTACTTCTATGATAATCTGGATTTCATTTGAAAGTTTTATTTTGCATTTTACAGCACAATCACTAAGACATCTGCTAAACAAAGGTTTGCAGTTTCACAATGAAAACAGGCTTAGCATTAAAAACATCTCTGCCCTTGAAACGCACATTCAAAGAAAATACATTTTGCCAGTGGCAGGTAAAGATTAACTTTGGGCTGTTTTCAAATCATAGGCCCCTTGCACATGAAACATACATGTGCTCTTTGATACACCTTCCTGATTTTACTAAATTATATTCCTTGTACAATACAGTATAGTTGTTAGACAGCATTTTAAATTTATTGTTTTGAACATTTTTCCAGTAAACAATGAAACAAAATGCATGCACCAATGACAAAACTACCCAATTCAGAACATATCCATCATGTCTACTCAACCTTCTACAGTCCACCAGTATCAGTAAATATGCACAATCTCTGAAGTAGTAAAAGTCGTCTAAATATTTCCACATTAAAGAACTATATAACAATGAAGAGGTTTCTGCTAGCAAACAACTTTATATGTCACTGTTTATTCATCTGCAAATAAAGTGCCTGTTGCCCTTGAGGAATAAATTGACTATGTTGCATGCATTAAAAAATAAAAGCTAGTAATATCGCAATAGGGACTGTATGGCAAACTGATAACAGGTTCATAGTAACTACTCTAGGTATCTTTGCCAAAAAGGACTGCAGCATCCACCCACTTTGCAACACAGTACATTATCAGCAATGCATCTATCTACTGTGGGAGTAGAACCCACAGCTTTCTGCATCAAAAGCAAATACACTACCTGCTGTGCTATTAATGCAAGCAGACTCAGAATAAGCAGCACTAAAGTTTTGTTCCCCTGCAGCTCTCAGCTCCTTGTAAAATCTACTCGACACGCAGTTGTATCTCTGAACTTTGCAGCACAAGAAATCTGGAAAAAGCCAACATTTATTGGTGGGGAGACAACCAGGGACACATTTTAAACATTGCTTGTATAATGTTGGAAAGTTGCTAGAATAAAATGCTGTGTTACCACCATACATTTCACTGCCACGTCTTTAACCCAGGGGACCCTGTGCAAAACAGTCAGAGAAACATACCACTATGCCAAATCAGCTGTTTCGTAAAAGAGAGGAAGACAAACTTAAATGGCTACCATTTAGTGAATTCAGTTCTCAGCATAGCTGTCAACCTCTTGGCACAAAACACATGAACAAAGCCAATAATGGGGGGAATACAGCCCCCAAACATATTCAGTGAATTTAGTTCTCACTATAGCTTTCAACCTCTTAGCAAAAGACATGTGGACAAAGCCAGTAATGGGGGGGGGGGATACAGCCCCCAAATATTCAATGAATACAGTTCTCACCATAGATAACTCTCAACCCTAGCACAAATACCTGGACAAAGCCAATAATGGGGGAATACAGTCCCAAAAATAGGGACAAATTTCAAATATTCATGTTATAAACTTAGACAACTGCTAGAACAATGTTGTGTTACCATGTACTTTCTGAAGAATATGAAGTCTGAAACTCAAATGCCTTTTATTTTTTAAACATTTAACCAGGAAACTAGTCTGACTTGGAACAAAAGACAATTTTCAGCAGAGCAGAGAGAAATGCCAATCACATATTTGCAAGATGAGAGAACATGCAGATACCACACAGAAGGCACCCCAGCCAATAATCAAACCAGAGAACCTGTAGCTGTTAGGCAACAATGCTACCAGTGCACCACTCCACTACAGACTTTGCAAGGAAAAATGTAGATACAGAAACCACAGATTTTATGAGGAACAGAACAAATGAGGCAAAAATCTGAAAGTTTTTTTTTAGAAATGGTAGTGGATAGGGAATTCAGGTCCTTGCCACCTGCATCCAAGGTACAGGGTTCAAGCCTGAGTATCTCTATCCACCACCATTTGCTCTCTCTAGCCACCAGTTTACACACACCACCATTTGCTCTCCAGTATATAGTAACTACACACACACACACACACACACACACACACACACACACACACACACACACACACACACACACCTAAATCCAGCCAGCTACTTAAATCCTGAAACAACACACACTTACCTGATGTATGTATGTGTCACCCAGCGACCTGAAGTAATCCAAGCAGCAAAACCACCCAAGCAATCCAGCAACCTGAAGCAGCAAACACCACCTGTGACATGGAGCTACACCTACCTCCTGAATGAGCCCGGGCAATGAAAGTCCTACAAGAGCAGCTCACCTCTCTCAATCCTGATTGGATCTGCCTGCAGCCGAAGCAGTCCGGACCTCCTCTTCTGTGCAGTCGTCACAAGCCGCCCCTGTTGATATGAATAAATGCTCTTACCTCATATGCTATCTCACCCAAAGGCGCTATCAACTTGCCCCAATTGCTTTGTCTTCTTTACTTTAAATCCTTACCCCATACTTCTGTTTTTCATTTTCTTCTGCCTTCTTTTCTGCTACTCACATTTTGCTTTTTTTTTTTTTACTTTTTCTGCATATGTTTTCCATCTCACCACTATTCTTAGGATTGTCTCTGGATCCTCCTTTTGCAATTTCTCCGTAGTTTCCCCCCAGGAAACATCTCCTTTGTTTTCTGGCTCACTCTGCATCACCATTTCTTTAAGTAAATTATCCCACAACCTTCCCAACTAAAGGGTTGTAATTAAACATCCATCATTTTCTGACTCATCTCCATCAATCAGATTTCTTTGCAGCATCTCCTCAGAATTATGTAATCATTCTCCATTCTCAATGTCTGCTTTCTCCTCCATTTCTCTCACCATTCCATCATCTCCTTCTTTCTACATCTGCCTCCCTGCTTCTCCGAGCTGCCTCTGACTTGAAATGGAAACAGGAAGTGCTCCTGCAAAATGGGCCCCACTTGTAACAATGATGAATAGGGGAAGTTCCCTGATGCCCTGGCCAAATTCTCCCTCGTAGTTCAAATACCATCTCAGGTCTCCCCTGAAAAGAGGCTAATAGCCTAATGGGACTAACTTAGTCAACAAAAGGATAAATAAAAAAAATCAGTGCCACCTCATTTGAAAATCACTTATTTCTTTTTCTTTTTAATCTGCATATTTGCTCTACATAAAGGTATGGTTTCCTGAAAGCAGTTTTAACCATATCCCTGTTGTTCATACAAAAGTGCCTTGATGTACATGAGAGAATGTCTCATTTTGTCAGGCTTTGCTCTACTGAAATCCAGGACTCACAGTTCATTGGGCCTGACTCTGTTGTTAAGCTGATTGAGAATCATGCTGTTTGGTAATTACTTTTCCACAAACAGCTACCTAATTCCATATCTGATGACTCCTCTCTCCCACTGCATTTATAAATACCATGTTAAAAACTAGTCTTTCTTGGGTAGATTATAGTAATATGATCATGAAACATGTCCCTTGCAAAATATCAAGACTGTTCTTGCTCTGAGCTGTGCCTGCAATGAAAATGTTATACTTAAAAATCTAACATAAGTTTCTTTACCAGGCCTTGAAGTTTGGGAAAGTTTTCATATTCCTATGTGTACGCCTAATGGCAATCTATGCTGTTGATGCATTGGTGCACCCGAAACACAATCCATAGCAGGTATTTATGATCATGCATGGTAGCCATAAACAAACTTATGTAAATGAAGGATTAATGAGATTTTAATGAGAAATGATGTAGATTTTCTTATGCTAGGATGCCCCTTCCTACTCTTTTGCAATTCATAGTTGTTTTTAGACACATCTCCACAACCATACACAGATGAGTTATAAAAAGCAGAATCACACCTTTTCTTTCTACTTTGCATTTGGTGAAGATGATTGTGGTTGCTGCAAGCCAAATATTACCCTGAGTGAGCTGCTTGACCTGGCCAAGCCAAAACCATTTGCACACAGTGGTGCTCGCCAGCCACTAAGGAGAAGATCCAGGTAAAGTAAAACTTATTATACTTTTGATAATCAGGAAATTCATGATAGGTTTAGAGTGGACAGGGACATTTTAAGGGCTTCATTGAGTATGTTTGGCCCACAGACAAAACAGGGGGAATTCATGACTTTTCCCATACCTGTGGATACTGAGGTATGTATAGCCCTCACTATACTTGAAACAGGGACCTTCCAGAGATAGAGTGGGGACACGTTGGGTACTTCTCATACTTCTGCCTTCGGTATACTTCAGCAATTCCTCTATATACTCTTGGCATGTGAGGATCATAGATCTATTTCTCAGTGTCACCTGAAGACCAAGGACAACTCACGTGTGCCATTTATGCAATGTCATATTTCCTTGAGGTGCATGGTGTGTTAGACTGCACCCATGCTGTCATGAGGACTCCATCAGGTCCATGGGTGGACCTGTTCTACAATAGGAAGGGCTACCATTCCATCAACTGCCAGGTAGTGTGTGATGCATGGGGGTGCATCACAAACGTCTCTGCCCTGCATCCTGGTAGTGCACATGATTGCCATGTCTGGCACACTAGCTGAATCTACCACCTCTTCCTGCATGGTAGTAGGATGGCACATGCTCACATTTTTAGTGGAAATTTTAATTGTAGTCATCTAATTAGTTAATTTTAGTAAAATGTACTGTTTATTTTTGTGTTCCTCCCCTTTTCCTCTTCCTTTGGTGTGCTTTTCAAGTGATGCAGGCTATTCCCTGGAACTCTGTCTCATGCCCCAATGTGGAACATGACGGGAGCTGCAGAACAAAGGTATGACATCACCTGGTCACAGACATGAATTGTGATCAAGAGAGGGTTTGGCCTGCTTAAAGCCTGCATCCATTGCCTTCATGAGTCTGGGGGTGACCTTCATTATGATCCTGCTATTGCATGCAAGATGTTTAAAACATGTTGCATTCTGCACAAAATAATCATGTGCCAGTCTGGTGGTGAACTGTATCATGCTATCCCTGTAGCTCTCAGTTCAGGTCATACCATGACTGATGATAGTGTGCTGGTCAGCCGGAAATAGTAGGAAGGGGTCCCCTCAAGGCAGGCTTGTGCACTGCATACAGCTGCACAGGAAAAGAGGCGGCATCCAGTCAACAACTAAAGACCATGACATTCAGGTTAGTATTTCCTTATTATAAAAAATGCATAGATTGTAATTGATACATACACTGGTATATGTAGTCTATGCTGAGTGGTGCACAGGTTGCTGTCACTGTTCATCAGACAGGCCCTCTTATCTTTAAGTATTTGTTTTATTTTCCAAAGTGCATTTACTCATATATATATATATATATATATATATATATATATATATATAGTATTTATAAGAATTATGCCTGACTGTTCACTAAGACCTGTGCAGTGAGTAGAATTGTCATCATATAAGGAATAAGTTCATTTTGAACAGTTTTGCTGATTATGTTTTGTTTAAGGAGGTATGCACATATTGCTTCTGCTGCAGTGTTGAGAAATTTAAATTGGTATCGCAGTACTTGACTGAATTGATGAAAGAAATGATAAGCATTTAAAGATGTGCTGCTGCTGTTTTACAATTTGTATTTTTCATAAGTTGATACCAGGCACAGGAAAGGAAAATGTATGACATTTGGTTTATGACATTTCTCCATTTTAATTCATGACAAAAAAGTTTTTCTTTTTTTATAGTAAGGTACTGCAGTTCATTCTGTCACAGACACCAACCCTTGCATCATTAGGAGTAATAGCAATCATCATTTGTGCAGTGCTGAGGGTGAAGTGGCAACAGTGCTAGTGCTAATGGCAGGAGTAATGCTACTTATTATTGTTTCCCACTGTCTGTTAAGCTCTTAATATTGTATATTATTGTATTCTCCATTCCCCTCAACATATTTATAGGTTCTTTTTTTGAATATCATTTGTGTAACTGTCAACATTAATATTACTCAACTGGCACTCGTAACACTGAGCTCTTAATAATGTTAAACATTGCACTTTGCAATGTACCCCCCACCTTTCTTTCCACATATATTTTTTTTCTTGTATTGTCAGCAATGCCATTAGTCAGCTGAATTACATGATGATGAAAGCCTCTGAGTACAGAAGTACACTATATATTGACAGTTTCCTTCCCTCATTCATACCTCACTTATATACACATGTATTATTATTTTTATTATTTTTTTTTACATTTACATTTACATTAAACAGTGGCACTAATGTATGGAAATGAATGCTGTTGAACTGAAACAAGTGATGCTTTCATTACCAGCAATGCTAAGTTACATTAGGTCAAGGTCAGATGTGTCATACATAACATCCTTCTAAGCATAGGGTGGGTGATGTTACCCATGACTGTGAGGAAGTGCTAACATATGAGCTTAATGCTGACTTGATGCGAAGATGTGACCTACTAAATGCAGGTAATCCTGCAGATACTGATCTCACAGTGCTACATGATCGAGACCTCAAATAAAAATAAGAGGTTCTGTTATGTGTAGATGAATGCACATGGGGCCTGCATGAATTATACTGGATTGGGTCCCCATCACTATTTACAGAAATTTCCTGAGAAGCACTTATAATGTGATGTGATTTGCCCCATGTATCTGGACAGTACCTTGTCCTCTTCCCCATCCACAACTGACTTTTACTTGAGTCTGGGAGGTCCTGACTATGTACACATGGCGGCAGAAATGGCTGAATGGCTGCTGTGTGTAGCACCACACTGCACATGACTCTGACTCTAGCATTATCTGCATATCCAACTATTTCCATAGGTTCATAGGTTCATAGAGTAGTACTAGGCTAACTGCCCTTGTGGGCCATTTCAAGTCTAACCAATTACTCCATGTGAGAATCAAACCCTGAACCTTGTGTTTGCAAGGTAAACACCTTAGCTATCATGCCAACCTCCGACCAAGACATATGGGCATACACACGCACACACACACACACACACACACACACACACACACACACACACACACACACACACACACACACACACACACACACACACACACACACACACACACACACACACACACACACACACAGTGGCCTGGAGTGAGATTAGAACCCCTACCTATCTAGACTTATACACTACAGATGACAGCATTTAGAACTGTCACCATACTGATTTTTGAATGAACACACACACACAGACACACACACACAAACACAAGCACACCATTTGACCACAGTGATACTAGAAACCCTGCCTAACTATTTATAGAATGTAGTATTTAACACAAGAGCCACAGCACAAATCTGTCATGTTGAAAATCCTAACGCATGCCCTGAAGTGCTATAACCATTTCTGCTTGACTATCTGTGACAGTGAACTGAACCTGAACAATATTACGGCACATGTACTGCTGGGAAGCCAGTACTTTTTGTGTTTATGGAGATAGCTATGGCAAGTGTTTGCATCTAGCACCGCCTTTTTACAGGTGTTATAGTGGACATTGCTATTTCTGCTGTCTTTCAGAAGGTGTTCCTGTGGTTGGGGAGACACTAGTGTGGACGTACACAAGTTCTCTCCTTGTACAACCTGCAATATAATGTAAGGATCTACTTCACTTTGTGATTCAGTGCTGTATCACTTCCTGCAGAGTTATGTAACTGCTGTGGGGTAAGTAATCCTGCTATTAAACTTGACAACTGTGTGCCAATGTCCTCAGGCTGTCTCATGAATATAATAGTAATATCTTCAACAGCCATTGTGTTGTTAACATCTTCCTGCTGTGCTGGTAAAGTAGAACTGCTACATTCTGCTGCTGACCCTGTGAAAAATTAATTAATTACATTAATACTGAGACAATGGAACACACTACTGAATGCTGTGTAAAGGGTTTCAAAGGACACTGTAACATGCACAGTCACTTCACTTTTATGAATGGCAGAAATGGAGGGTTCACCTGTTTCTAGTAAATGTTATGTGTTACATGTTAGTAGTTACTTTCTGCAGTTAACCTGTCGATGTGAATATGTCATTGTAGATGCATTAACCTTCCATAACATGTCTGTGGATGTTGCTGAGGTGTCCACACCACCTCTGATTATGCCTGTGCCATCTTTACTAGTGTCACTGTCATCTCCCTGGATGGAAAGCAGGTCTTCCTCATTGGGTGTTAAAATTATAAGTGTAGGAGATCCCCCACCAGTACTGCTATGGATAATTGCATTCTGTCATGTCTTTGCTCTGGCATGCCCTACCAGATCATTGACCATTTTCCTGTACTTTGTCAATGTGCAGTTCCTCCCCAACAGCATTTATGTCAATAACCACCTGGTTCTACACCTTTGCTCTCTCAGCTTGTTTTGCACCCCCCATGTCCAAAAAGTTCCCGGGTCTATATTATAAACCCGAAAGTTTACTTCAGTGAACGCTCACATTAGCGAAAATGCTGGTTAACAAAAGGGTGTTTGTGGGGTCACAGTACAGTGAGGAGTGGAATTTCTGCCCTTTCCTCACTGTAGTACGATCTTGGAGTTGGAATATATAGTTAGCGGGGGTGTGGGGGGCACAGCCCCCCCCCCACAATCAGCAGTTTGATTACCATCATTTTCACTCATGTGAGCGTTCACTGAAGTAATCTTTTGGTCTTCTAATATGGACCCAAAGTTCCCCATTAGAATGCAATTATCCTCAGGGCAGAAATTGTTGTTTTTCTCTCTTGATCCCTGTTCCCACTTTATGCTTTAACCTGGAATGACATCTATGAGTAACCTTAATGAAACTTAATTTAACAAAATTAAACACATTCATCACTTCTACATCACAGGCCATGAAACTATGCCTGATTTCCTTACACCTAAATCCATTTTTAAACCATGATTGTAAAGTTCTGCATGACTACACTGAAACACAAATAAAACCTGATCAGTGCCTTCTTCATCTTTTATACTACTAACCTGTACAATGCGATCAACAAATGAGAAATAAATAACAAGGTTTTATAATTTCTAGTGTCCTCAGGTGTTATGCCACTAGATCTGCAGATACTGAAATGTTCAGTGACTTCTCACAACTCATTCCATAGGTATATAACACTGTCAAGATTAAATATGTCACAGTTCCCAACTCCTGCCATTGCCAATACTATCATTAGCATCAACATACAAATATTGCTTATACCATTTACTTCACTTTGAAAGAAAAATACATTTCCATGGAAGTAATTATCTATTAAGATAAACTTTCATAGCTTGCTAATATTTTGTAAGTGTAAAATTGTTTTTAGCTTACTTTAAAAAGTTTGTGCTTTCCCACAGCAGCTGTCACCAAACTTGACTGATCACTGATAAATATGATGGGCTTACTGTTGCTGGCAGAACTTCAGGCCGACTTACACATTTTGTATACAAGTTAACATCACTCACGCTGATCTCTATGAATTGCAGCAATGCATGAGAGTGTATCTACTCATATAGATGTTAATAGTCTCCAGGTGGTTGTAGATGAGCTGTACTGCACTGTTTTGTCTGTAGGAATGTCCGGCAGCACATAGCCTAAACAAATGCAATTTAACTAACCACAAAAGTTTCAAGAAAAATAGATCCATTCAGTTTTCAGAACTGAGTTTACTGAAGACTCATCTATAGCCATACTTCATAATATGAGGCACCTCAGCACTTCCTAGAAGTAAATCGGTTTAATTAAAGCAGTGAAGCACAAACTGGACACATCATTAGTAAATTCCACTTACTAAAAAGTAATGGTTGAAGGACTACCTAAATCTCTAATTCAAATCACACAATTCCATATCATTGAAATGGATGATGTTAAAGAGCAATGTGCATTTCAGGTGAAATATTACATTGCTTAATCAAGCACACATGCCATGACAAGAAATGCAATAATGACTACTTTCCCTTAAGCAAACCAACTTCATCAGCACAAATTAATTTCAATTAAAAAGAAAAAGTGTGTGTGTGTGTGTGTGTGTGTGTGTAAAGACATATATATATATATATATATATATATATATATATATATATATATATATATATACTATATAACTATAGGCGTGTCCTAGGGGATTGTGCAATGTTGGAGTTAGAATATATAATTAGTAGGGAGTGTGGGGCTTCAGGAGGACTTGTCTCCTGCAAAAAAACTACGCTTTCCTTTTTTTTTTTAAAGTTTTACATGCACTGAGTTTAATTCTCAATGCATGCTTTATAATAGAGTGCTGACATGCTTAATGTTGATCACAGTTTCATAGTTTCATAGTTAAGTACTAGGCTATCTGCCCTGGGGCATTTGTAAGCCTAGCCATAGTGATGTGGCATTTGCCACCCCATGTGATGGTACAAAAATGTACAGAAATAGATTTAGATTACTGTGCCTCAGTCTAGTAGTGACACAGTAAAGATCCCCTTACATAATAGAATTAGTTCACTGTGCCCCTGTCTAGTAGTGACACAGAGGTGACCCCTGGGGTAAATTTACGATCTCCCATCCACTCATCAAGATTTCTTTTGAACCGAGTCATTGAGGGGCTCTGCCTAACATGAACTGGGATTCTGTTCCAGAGCATGGGAAGCCTCTGGGTTATAAATCTATCCCTCCAGCATGTTCTATTTATGCTTGTACCGAGGTTTAAGTCTTTAGCTCTCGTGATCCTGATGGATTTGGATTTTTTGAGGTGGAGCATGTCCATCAGATCCTGATTGTGCATGGCCTTGTACGTCAGGCACAGGTCGCCTCTGAGCAGGCGGTATGCCACTGAATAGAGCTGGAGTTTCTTTAGTCTGGTGGAATAAGACATATGTTGGAGACCCTTGATCCTCTTGGTGAGGTACTTTTGTGGTCTCTCCAACTGCTGTAGGTGCCGGGTGAGGTACATACCAAATGGGGCATTGTACTCAATCATGGGTCTGATGAGGGAGGAGTATAGGGGAACAATGACCTCCTTTGATCTGGATGTGAATCCCTTCATGATGATCTGGGCAAGGTAGAATGTCTTTCTAACTACTTTGGCTACGTGGGTGTCAAACATGAGGTCACTGTCGACTTGGGTCCCTAGGTCTCTGATTACTTTTTCCGTACTCAGTGGGTTACTGTCTATGTCTATACACACTGCTGACATGAAAGAAATACTGGAAACCCTGAGAATGCCATACCACAATTTATTTTAATGGCATCTGCATAGTGATTTTTTAAACACCTCTCCTACATCTGTTTCTCTAGTGGTCCACATAAACAGTCTTAATACAAGTTTTTCTCTCCAAGCCTATAATCTAACTCTGTCAAAAGACCAAGCTAAAATAATTATGTATTATTATTATTATCATAATCCTCATCATCTTTTCCTGCATGTTGAGTGCTACCTTATGTTTTTGTGTTATTCTTACACACACACACACACACACACACACACACACACACACACACACACACACACACACACACACACACACACACACACACACACACACACACACACTTCCTAAAATAGAACTGTTAGTGTTCATCCTAACAGACACCACCTCAGCAAAACAAAACCCCGTAGGGAACAGAAAACAAAATCAACTCACTGCTGTCAAATATCCAACATATGTTCATACGTAGGTACTAGGCTATCGGCCTTGGGGCCTATAGAAGCCTAGCCAAAATAGTTCCCTGGCTTTCACCACCCAAGAAAGTTAATTTTCCTGCACCCCTGATAGCAGAGCCACAGAAGTGCTCCATGGGGCGAATTTCCTATTTCCCATCCAATTGTCAAGATTTTTCTTAAGGAGGGCTAATGAGGAGCTTTGCTTGACATGAATGGGTAGTCTGTTCCAGAGCATGGGAAGTCTCTGGGACAGGAATCTATCCCTCCAGCATGCTCTGTTTATCATGGTGGCAAGATTTAGGTCCCAGGAGCATGTGGCTTGGAGGAATTGAGGTTTCTTTTTAAGTGTAGCATGTCCAACAGATCTGGGTTTGACATGGGTTTGTTTGTTAGGCAGAGATCATCTCTGAATAGGCGATGAGCGACAGAGTAGAGCTGGAGTTTTTTTGAGACTGTCTACGCATGGCATCTGTTTGAGGCAGGTAATCCTCCTAGTGAGGTATTTCTGTGGCCTTTCTAGTTGTTGCAGATATCTTGCGAGTTACATGCCAAACAGGGCATTGTACTCCATAATGGGTCGTCTGATGGATGAGTAGAGAGGAATTACCTCTTTTTTCTGGAGGTGAACCAATTTGTAATGAGGTGCGCGATGCAGAAGGATTTCCTGACTACTGTGGCAATGTGATTATCAAAGGAGAGACTACTGTCCACCCGTGTCCCAAAGTCTCTTATCACACATTTGGTGTTTAGTTGGTTACCACCTATGTGGTAGTTTATGGGTACAGTATTTTTCCCAAAGCATTGAGCTTGAGGCCATGACCGACTGCAAGCATCAGTCTCCGTGAGGCCCCTTTGTAGAATGTCCACATCATTAGGGGATTCTATTATGGTACCTAGTTTGCAGTCATCTGCGAACTTCATTAGACAAAGACCTGCTGTATTAGCCTGGACTTCTAAGAAGTAAATAACAAACAGGAGAGGACCCAGGACTGAGCCCTGTGGTACTCCACTTGTCACTGATCTGAAGTTGGATTCGGAGTTGGCTACTTTGACTGTGTGGGTTCTGTCAGTGAGTCAGTTGGCCACGCATCTTGTGATATGGGGATTTGTGCCCAGTCGAGTGAGTTTATAATTCTAGAGTGGGGGGTGGTGTTGAAAGCCTTGGCAATGTCAAGAAAGGCTGCGTGTACCACCATACCCGCAACCACGGCTCCGGTGACTGCTTCAAAGAAGTCAGTCAGGTTTAGGAGACATAACCTACCTTTTACAAACCCAAACTGAGTGGGGTCCAGAGTTTGGAGGTTACCTATGTCCTTGTTTATAAGCTCCAAGAGGATGCATTCCATTGCCTTGCAGACCAGGCTCATCAGGCTAATGGGGCAGTAGTTCCCAGGGTCATTGGTGGCACCCCCTTGGTGGAGTGGGATAACAGTCACTGTGTGCCATTCAGCAGGTACAAAGTCTGAAGTGAGGCTAGGATTGAACATGGTACTTGGGTGGGGTGCCAGTTCATTCTGTAGTTCCTGCAGAACGCAGCCTGGGATGTTGTCAGGTCCCATGGATGCTGTGTTCTTGTGTGGTGCAGGTGTTTACCTTTTCCTCTTGACTGTCTAGTATTGTCTTTACTGGAGAGAACCTGGCATCGAGCTTGGCTATACAAGTGCATCTCTCACAGGTTGTAGTGTTGGGTGGTAGGAGGAGAGGGTTGTCAGTGTACATGAGGCAATTGCTACATTGCCCCAAGATGCCCGGATTCATCAGATGGACAGAGGAAAATACCGGGAGCTGACCCTTAGACATGCCTGGATAGGTGCTTATTAATTTAAATACTAACAACTGTGTTCCTCCTAACAAGTGAGGAAAGTTGAGTGCTGCAGTAATTTGTAGATTATTTAGTGCTTGCAATGAGTTTTGAATAAGTACTGAGCACAAGGAAACAGTTTTGAGTGTTAAAACTAGAAAACTGGCTAGTTCTAAGGGAAAATTAGAAGAGCAGACTTTCTGGCACTGGGAATTGTTTAACCCAAATTTAACTGCACTGACCAATGCACAAAACCACACAAACACGTTTTTTTTTTTAAACAGAAAGATGAAAGGGACAGAAATAGCCCAAAATGGCTAGTAAAACTACAGGTTCTGCGCTGAAACCACTCCTCCACCGCCAGATAGGTTGCTCAAAGCTCATCACTCTCACTGATGAGCAGAGAAACTTCCTTCTATCTTAGTAAGGTCTGAGCAACACAGACACTGCAAAACAGCCTAGAATCCAGTAAAATCTGAAAACCGGACTCTACTGGTTATAGAAAGGCAGGAAACAAATAGAGAGAGGATTTTTTTTTGCTACACCTCTGCATATAGATAATGATCAAAAAGGTAGACAGATAGGGTATGCATTTTGAAATGCAGAAATCCAGTCTTACCTTAATAAAGTAACTCCAGGATGCAGACACTGCAAGCACAAAGAGGCATGTACACAGATGCATAAAACAAGCTATGTAGTAAGGGGGCTGCCCCTTAAATATCCCCAATAAAAAATTTTATTTTACATTTGTTGACCGGGAAAGTCCGACTGGATATATGTCCATTTTCAATGGAGGCCCAGGGAGAAAAACTCCAGAGATCAAATAACAATCACAATTGGTGTATACATAGCATGCAAATTTACAAAGATATACAAAGCTTTAAAAATGGTAAAGCTACATAGTTATGCATCATAGTTACATGGGATATGCACATCGTATACAGTTATAGAACTGGATGAGAATACATAAGTGGGAAGAAGTGCAGAGTGAGATATTTATGTTAACTGTGTCAAGGAGTTGCATAAACTTACATTATACAGTTGTGATGTGTACACTTTAGACATGGTTAGGTGTGTATTAGCAGGTGAAACAGACATAAGTGGCAGGGGTAAGGATTAAGTGAGAAAGGAAAATAAAAGTAGGTGTAAAACTGTAGGAAGAAACTAAGAATAGTTATAAAAAAAAAAAAGGTTTGTAAGAGTGTGTCTTATCAGTGTTGTGGTGCCACCATCTGTAGAGGTACTAGTAAAGGGCCAGACGCAGAGATTATATTGAGAGTAAGTTAGAGATTAAGAAAGCTACAGTTCCTCTTAGTGATATATTTGGGATAGGGAGCAAGAGAAAGGGTAAGAGGGTGAGTAAGGTTGGGCAGGTCAGCCGGGGGGGGGGGGCAAGAACATATCCATTTGAGTTTTAGGTGCTCTTTGAGGAATCTTTTAAATGTAACCTTTTGAGTCTGTTGAGGTAACAGCAGAAGGTAGGGAGTTCCAGATTTTACTTATGTAATTAGGGAAAAAGAGTCCCCTGCAGTGTTACTGCTTTTGGTCACCTTGATTAGCTTTTTATTACTAGAACAAAGTTGTCTATTATTAGTTTGTAAGTTGTAGTAGATTGTCCAGTGCTGGAGTTTTATCTGGAAGTAGTAGGAGTTTGTGAGCAAAGGAAAGCTGATGGAAGGTTAGGACATAAGGGAATTCAAGCCAGTCAAGTTGGCTTAGGGAATGAGAGTGGCGGGGTCAGTAGGGGGCACTGGTAGCAAATTTGGCAATTTGATTGTAGCAGGTATTAAGCTTGGCAATTTCAGTTTTGGGTAGGTTGGTGAGCATGGGAGAGGCATAGAGTAGTGTGGAAAGGAGCTGAGTTTGAGCAATGGCTATCCTGGCAAGCTGGGTTAGAAATGGTTTATTTTTTATACAAGCTGCCCAGTTTTTTGTGGATGTTAATGGTTTGGATTTATATGCTGATCAAATTTAAGGTAGTTATCAATGGTGACACCTAGCAGTTTAGTATGTGGATCTGGGGAGATGATAGTCCCATTCCCGGACACAATATTAAATGGGTTTGGCATTGTGGTATACTTGTTTGGTTTAAATAAGTTTTTTTTTTTTTTTTTTTGGGAGGAGGTTTATTAATAGGTTTTTGTTAAGAAACCTGGTTTCGGTAGATTGGAAGACTTTTTGGGTGATGGAAAGAAGTTCTTGAGGATCATTGGCTAAGCAGACTAGTGTGAGGTCGTCAGCATATTGAATAGCAGTTGCATTTTGACAGATGCTGTGGAGATTGTTGGTGAAAATGGAAAATAGAAGGGGCCAAGAATGGACCCTTGTGGGACTCCTGTGGTGATGGGTAGCAGTGAGGATAGGTTGTTGTCCCATTGAACTGCTTGTTGTGTTCCTTGTAGATAGTAACCATGCATTAGCCTGGTTTCAGAACTAAAGCCAAGTTCAGTAAGGAAATGGAGTAGTTTAAGATGGTTAACCATATCAATGGCCTTTGACAGGTCCAAGAATATGGCAGATGTTAAGACTGCCTCTGTGTGTTGATTTTGGTTGATGAAGTTAGTGAAAGAGAGAAGGGCAGTGGTGGTACTGTGGGCAGGCCAAAATCCATGTTGGGTAGGAGAAAGAAGCTGGTTGTTGAGTAGTTAAGACATAATCTGGTGGCATTTACATTGTTTTAAGTATTTTAGCTAGAGGAGACAGGATGGCAATAGTTAGTGAGGTCAGTGGAGGTGCCACCTTTGTGAAGGGGGATGATATAGGAGGGCTTCCAGATGGGTGGAATGGTGGTTTCAGATATAGATCTGGAGGGAGAGTTTATTGGCAGGCAACTGAAGGTATTCAGCAGGGATACCATCATCTGCTAGCATAGTAGGATTAAGTTTGGTTAGCAACCTTTTGACATAGTTGGCAGGAATGGGTTGAAAAATAAAAGGTTGTTTTGGGACGGACTACAGGTTCAGGGCTATTAGTGGTGGTTGATGTGGGCTGTTGTCGAACAAGACTGGAGCTGATTTCACTAAAGTATTTGTTGAATGTGTCAGTATATTAGTAAACTCACTTGTAGGGGTAGGAGATGGGGTGGAGGGTTTGCAGGGTGAAGTAGTTTATTTATACCTGCCCAAAATTACTTTGGGGGTGTTTTGATGCCTGTTTCACAGTTGTATGAAATAGTTCTTTTTATCCAGGAGAACTGCTTTGTTTCATTTCCAAGTTTCTGGAATTGTTCCCTAGCTGCTGGGGTTTTGTGGCTCTCCAATGATTCCAGGCCTTTTTCCTTTATGGTATTTTATTGTTAGTCTATTTGGTAATCCAGGGGACTGTTCTCACTTCATGTTTTGTGGTACGGGGTGAAGCATTTAAGATTTTTAGGAAAGTTTCACTGAATTGGGTTACTGCTTCTTCTAGGGGTAATACTTTTAGTGTGCTTCAGTTCTGGTGCTTTAGCTTGAATTTGTTCGAGTCAAAGCTTTTTGTGTTCCAGGTAGTTTGTAGTAGAGGGGTAGAGTTGAGCTGGGTTTTGAATTTTAGTAAGGATTGGTGGTCACTGAGGATGTCCGGAAGGACACCTGCTTGGTAAGAGGTGTTGGCCTTATTTATTAAGATCCAGTCTAGGAGACTTTGTTTTTTTGCATTTCCAAGTCCAGTGCTTGATTGGATGACTAGAGAAAAACTGTAAAGGTTAATATTGTTGGTGTGGTTTATATTTGAGCATGTGTTCCAGTGGGTCCACTTCGTAATTTCGAAATACTGAAATCTCAAATAAGTATTTTGAAACCACAAAGCCGAAAACACACACCGTGAAATTCAAAATCCTGTAAGTACGCTACACATACAGTACACACAAACATACACAACCCCCCCCCCACAATCAAACATTTAAACTACATATAAGCAGGGAGGGGCACCCCACACCCCCCCTTATATATTCAACTCCAAGATCACACACACACACACACACATCTTACAGTCCCTCAAACACACATGTAGTAGTCACAACACACTAAACCCCTAACCAACATACTTGCACACACACAAACTTATCAAAATTAAACCCAAACATCCACATTTTGTACCACCGGAAGCAGAAATTCAAAATATCCGTGCTTCAGTATTTTGAATTTCGCTCTTCTGCCGGTTTCGGAAATTCAAGATTTCAGTATTTCAAAATTAAAGTGGACCCCTTTCAGTCTATATTAAAATCATCTACGATAATAGTTTCCTGGGGCAGGTTTTGACTTGTCCAGTGTAAGAAGGCTTCTAGGTAGGGAATACTGTTATCTGGTGGTATATATCATGTGATAATGTTGATGGACTGAGTTTGGCTAGAAGTTCAGAGTTATTGAAAGGATGTATTGGAAGATTAATAGTGGCTATTTTTAGGTCATTTTTGTACAGTGATGCTACCCCTCTCCCTTTTTTAAGACAGCCTGCCGTGGCATAATGCATTGTATCCAACTTGGAGAAACTCACTGTCGGCTGTTGTGAGCTTTAACCAGGTTTCAGTCAGACATAGTACATCAGGTGAGGAGGTGGATATCAAGGCATATAGTAGGTGTACTTTACTGTTAATCAGTGGCGGCTGGTGACTTAAAATCAAAGGGTGGCTGCAGGAGACAGCTGAATGGGTGGGGTCAAGGGAAAGGGGTGTGGCCAACCAGAAAGGGGAGGAGCTATGCTCAAAACCACAAAAACTAACTTTAATTAAATATGCTGCCCTGGGTGGCAAACCATCATTATGAGAGTCCAATCAAGACAAAAATAAGTGTAGAAGAATAAAAATATTTCAATGCATTGGCTGCATGACAGCTTACTTAATATCTAGATGGAAACAAAAGGTTGTGAGGCATGAAAAAATAAATTACTTTTAAATACATTACTGGAATGCCAGTCAAAATCAAGTACAAGCAAAACCAGAAGCACTCAACTCAAACCACTTCTCCTTGCACTGCAGTTCTAATTATAATTTATATTCAGCTTTATTAAAGTGCCAAGTAACATGCTGAAAGTAGAAATCTCTGTGATGCCCCACTTGTAAAATGTTTCTTATCCTAAGATGACCTGCTGCCTGACAACTATCTACTTGTTTCATGGGGAAAACATGTAAGTAAAAAATGAAAAGCAAACAAGAAACAAGCTCAAGATACATTGCTTAAAGGATTACTGTACAGGTTATGGACAACACATGATTGGTATTCTGTTTAGTTTACGGGTAAAGTCTGTAGAGATGACTGGAAGTCTCCAAAAAGTGTAATGAGCTTTTTAAAATAATGGAATCCAGTCCTTTAATACCCAAGGCTTATACATTATCTAGTCAAGTATTCTCTGCATGGCAACAATAGAAAGGCTTTCAATGTTGCAATTCTTTAACAGTATGCTTATTAAAGCTTACTTGCATCTTACGATCTCAGACAAGCTTACATTATGGTCATTAAAGCATAGCTACTTAAACACAGAGCAACAGGCACTTTGAGTAATAAGCATAAATCAACAGTACAAAAATATGACAGAAACCAGACCTTTCTGCAAAATCAAGGACAGATAAAAGCCACTGTTGTACTTGTGTCTACCTTGGATGGGGGGGGGGGGGACACACTGCACATTTACACTGCATAACTACTCCTTGCCTTGCTTGGACACATCCAGAGTCAGTACATGGTGGAGTGGGGTGCAACAAGTATGTCACAATTTGAAATGTCTCTGGCTGACTGTGATGGCCCTGACATGTGTCATACCTCTCAACCTCAGAGCAAGAAATCTGGACAAAGCCATACACAGAAGTGGGACAAATGCCCACAAATAAGGATAATTTTTAAATATTGCTCTAATAAACTTAGAAAGATAATAGAATAGGTCTTGCATTAGTATGACTTTTCTGAAGGGTATAAAATCTGAAACTCAAATGTCTGTCATTATTTTCTAACTTCAGTCTTTAGTGATTTGTCACTAATTTGCCAAAAAACACAATTTTATGAAAAATGGACCAAATGTGATGCAAAAATATAAAATAGCCACACAATACAGCTGGGAACCTGTCAAAGAAGGGACACTTTAATATTAGTACTGCTAACTTGAGCAGCTGACAAAATAAAAGAATCTACATGCATTTCATGTAATCTATAACTTTGATTATTAGTTATTTCTTAATTGTAAACCCACCATGTTTTCTTCCAAAATTGCTATTTTGCGGAGGGATTATTAGGGGGAAGAGCAACATTTTAAGCCAAAATCGGAGACAGTTGAGAGGTTGGCTATGCCTAATTCTATAAAGCAATTTATTTGTATGTACCTCTCAACCTGTTAATGCAGTAAATCTGAACAAGGCCAAATATACTGGGGGAACATATAAACAGTACTAAAAATTGCTCTTGTATAAATTGAGACAGTTGATAGAATAACAGTTCTTACTTTAGCATGCATTTTTCTGAAGGTTATGAAGTATGAAACTCTATTTAGTGACTTAATTTCTAAATGATTTGCCAGAAAACTACAAATTTTATGAAGAACAAACCAAAAATAAGAAGCAAAAATCTATTCATTTTTTGAAAATCTGGACAGTTGGGAGGTATAGTTCAGCTGGGCCTGTCTGAGTTTTCTGCCCTTCCCCCCCTAACAAAATCACGGTTGAATAGAGCCTCTGCAGCCATTCCAATGAACCATTACGTGGCTATTTCACTCCATTTACCATAAACACTAATGTGCATACTGCTTTACTTGTATGATGAGTTGGACTTCATTTGAAAGTTTTATTTTGTATTTTACAGCACAAACACTAAGTCATCTACTAAACAAAGCAATGCAGTCTCACAATGAAAACTTAGCATTAAATCTTCTCTGCCCTTGAAACTCACATTCATTGAAACAGCTTTGAAACCCACATTCAAAGAAAATACATTTTGCCAGTGGCAGATAAAGATTAATTTTGGGCTGTTTTCAAATCATAGGCCCCTTGCATATGAAACATACATGTGCTCTTTGATACACCTTCCTCATTGTACTAAATTATATTCCTTGTACAATATTTTACAGTTGTTAGAGGGCATTTTAAATTTGTTTTGAACATTTTTCCAGTAAGCAATGAAACAAAATGCATGCACCCAAAATGACAAAACTGTCCAGTTCAGAACATTTATCATAAAAGTCTACTCAGACTTCCAGTCCACCATTATCAGTAAATATGCACAATTCTACAGTCCACCATTATCAGTAAATATGCACAATTCTACAGTCCACCATTATCAGTAAATATGCACAATTCTACAGTCCATTATCAGTAAATATGCACAATTCTACAGTCCATTATCAGTAAATATGCACTATCTCTGAAGAAGTAAAAGTCATCTAAATAATTCCACATTAAAGAAATCTGTAACTAATGAAGAGGTTGCTGCTAGCAAACACCTTTATATTTCATGGTTTCATCGAAAAATAAAGTGCCTGTTGCCCCTCAGGAATAAATTGCCTATATTACATTAAAAAATGATAAGCTAGTAATATTGCAAGAGGAAATGGATGGCAAACTGATAACAGACTCATAGTTAGTATCTTCACCAAGGAGAACATTCTCAGTACAGCAGCATCCACCCCTTGTGGGAGTAGAACCCACAGCCTTCTGCATCAAAGGCAAGTACACAACTTGTTGTGCTATTAACAAGGCAAACCAGCTTCACTTAAGCAGCACTAAACTTCTGTTCCCCTGCAGCTCTCAGCTCCTTGTAAAATCTACTCAATACTCAACTTCGCAGCACAAGAAAACTGGAAAAGCCAAAATGTATTGGGGGTCAAAGCCCAAAACCAGGGACACAAACATTGCTTGTATAATCTTGGAAAGTTGCTAGAACCATACATTTTACTGCCAAGCTCCCTGTGCAAAACAGAGCAACATACCACTATGCCAAATCAGCTGCTTTGTAAAAGAGGAAGACTGAAACTTAAATGGCTATCATTTAGTGAATTCAGTTCTCACCATAGCTGTCAACCTCTTAGTACAAAACACCTGGACAAACCCAGTAATGAGGGAATACAGCCCTCAAACATTCAGTGAATTCAGTTCTTGCCATAGCTGTCAACCTTAGCACAAAAAACCTGGACGAAGCCAATAATGAGGGAATACAGTCCCAAAAATAGGGACAAATTTCAAATATTCATCTTATAAACTTAGAAAATTGCTAGAATAAAAGGTTGTGTTACAGTTGTGTTACTATGGATTTTCTGAAGAACATGAAGTCTGAAATTCAAATGTCTGTCAATTTTACTGCTGACAGAATAAAAACAATTTTCAGCAGAGACCCAGGGAGAAATACTGCAGACACATCTTTGTAAAATGACAGGGCACCAGAGCTAATCCACACAAACACAGGGAGGAGATGCAGGCTCCACACAGAAGGCACCTAAGCCAAGAATCAAACCAGAAAACCTATAGCTGTGAGGCAACAATACTACCACTGCACCATCAAATATGCAAGGACTTAAACATTCAGAAACCTGAAGTCTGAAATTCAAATGCCTGTCAATTTTATTTAACATTTGTTAATCAGGACAGTTTGACTTGGAACAACAAAAAAATTCAGCAGAGGCCCAGGAAGAAATAATGCAGACATGTCTTTGTAACATGGGAGGACACAAAAGCAAACCCACACAAACACAGGGAGAAGATAAAGAGACCACAAAGAAGGCACCCCAGCCAAGAAGCAAACCTGAGAACCTATAGCTGTGAGGCAACAATGCTACAACTGCCCCATCAAATATCAAGCATTGCAGCATTTACAAACCACAGATATTATGAGGAACAGATCAGATCAAACATGAGGCAAAAATCTGCAGTTTTTTTCACAAATGGTGGTGGGTAGGGAATTAAGGTCTTTAACACCTGCATACAAGGTACAGGGTTCAAGCCTGAGATGTTCCCTACCACACACAAACACCTGTAGTAGCAAACCACAAAAACTAAGTATACTGCACTGGGTGCCAAACAGTTGTCATGAGAGTCCAATCAAGACAAAATGAAGTGTAGAAGAATAAAAATATTTCAATGCATTGGCTGCATGACAGCTTAACATCTAGATGGAAACAAAAAAGGTTGTGAGGCATGAAAAAATAAATTACTTTTTTTTAAATACATTAATGGAATGCCAGTCAAAATCAAGTATAAGAAAAACAAGCAGCACTCAACTCAAACCA
The DNA here is from genome assembly GCF_019279795.1 of Protopterus annectens. Classification (NCBI taxonomy): domain Eukaryota; kingdom Metazoa; phylum Chordata; order Ceratodontiformes; family Protopteridae; genus Protopterus; species Protopterus annectens. The sequence goes on from NC_056726.1 coordinate 599,400,349, forward strand.
CTTCTTGCACTGCAGTTCTAATTATAATTTATATTCAGCTTTATTAAAGTAACAAGTAACATGCTGAAAGTAGAAATCTCTGATGCCCCTACTTGTAAAAATGCTCCTTATCCAAAAAAAGACCTTCTGCCTGACATCTACTTGTTTCATGGGGAAAACATGATCAAAGTAAAAAATTAAAAGCAAACAAGAAATAAGCTCAAGATACATTGCTTAAAAGGATTACTGTACAGGTTATAGACCACACGATTGGCATTCGGTTTATGGTTAAAGCCTGCAGAGATGATTGTAAGTCTCCAAGTGTAATGAGACTCTTAAAATAATGTAATTATGTCCTTTATTACAAATACTGGCATATGCATGTCAATACCCAAGGCTTATACATTATCTAGTTAAGTATTCTCTACATGGCAACAGAAAGGCTTTCAATGTTGGCAATTCTTTAACAGTATGCTTATTAAAGTTTACTTGCATCTTGCAATCTCAGCCAAGCTTACCTGATGGTCATTAAAGTATTGCTACTTAAACAGAGAGCAACAGGCACTTTGAGTAATAAGCATAAATCAACAGTACAAAAATATGACAGAAACCAGACCATTCTGCAAAAATCAAGGACAGATGAAAAGCCACTCTAGTACTTGTGTCTACCTTGGATGGGTGGGATTCTCTGCACATTTACACTGCATAACTACTCCTTGCCTTGCTTCGACACATCCAGAGTCACTACATGGGGGAGTGGGGTGTAACAAGTATGTCACAGTTTGAAATGTCTCTGGCTGACTTGTGATGGCCCTGACACATTTGTCATACCTCTCAACCTCAGAGCAAGAAATCTGGACAAAGCCATACAAAGAAATGGGACAGACAATTTTTAAAATATCGCTCTTATAACCTTAGAAAGCTAATAGAGGTCTTGCATTAGTATGAATTTTCTGAATGGTATGAAATCTGAAACTCAAATGTCTGTCATTATTTTCTAACTTCAGTCTTTAATTATTTGTCACTAATTTGCCAAAAAAACACAATTTTATGAAAAATGGACCAAAAATGTGATGTAAAAATATAAAATAGCAACACAATACAGCTGGGAACATGTCAAGAAGGGACACTTTAATATTAGTACTGCTAACTTGAGCAGCTGACAAAATAAAATAATCTACATGCATTTCTGAAATAAAAGTAATCTGATTATTACAGTTATTTCTTAATTATAAACCCTCCATGTTTTCTTCCAAAATTGCTATTTTATGGAGGGATCATTAGGGAAGAGCAACATTTTGAGTCAAAATCAGGGACAGTTCAGAGGTTTGGCTATGCCTAATTCTATAAAGCAATTTATTTGCATGTACCTCTCAACCTGTTAATGCAATAAATCTGGACAAGGCCAGATATATTGGGGGAACATATAAACAGTACTAAAAATTGCTCTTGTATAAACTGGGACATAAATCTGGACAAGGCCAAATATATTGGAGGGAACATATAAACAGTACTAAAAAATGCTCTTCTATAAACTGGGACAGTTGATAGAACAGGTCTTACTTTAGCAAGCATGCATTTTTCTGAAGGTTATGAAGTCTGAAACTAGGTGTGTCATTATTTAGTGACTTAATTCCTAAATGATTTGCCAGAAAACCACAATTTCTGAGGAACAAATCAAAAATAAGAAGCAAAAAATCTATTCATTCTTTGAAAATCTGGACAGTTGGGAGGTATGGTTCAGCTGGGGCTGTCTAAGTTTGCCACCCTTCCCCCTCACAAAACCCTGGTCGAATGGAGCCTCCCTGCAGCCATTCCAATGATCCATTACTTTGCTATTTCACTCCATTTACCATAAACACTAATGTGCATACTGATTTACTTCTATGATGATTTGAACTTCATTTGAAAGTTTTATTTTTGCATTTTACAGCACAAACACTAAGACATCTGCTAAACAAACTTGGCATTAAACCTTCTCTGCCCTTGAAACTCACATTCACTGAAACATTAAAATCCACATTCAAAGAAAATACATTTTACTCGTGGCAGATAAAAATTACTTCTGGGCTGTTTTCAAATCATAGGCCCCTTGCATATGAAACATACATGTGCTCTTTGATACACCTTCCTATTGCTTTGAACATTTTTCCAGTAAACAATGAAACAAAACTGTCCAATTCAGAACATTTCCATCATAAAAGTCTACTCAAGCTTCTACAGTCCACTATTATCAGTAAATATGCACAATTCTACAGTCCACCATTATCAGTAAATATGCACAATCTCTGAAGTAGTAAAAAAGTCATCTAAATAATTCCACGTTAAATAAATCTGTAATGAAGAGGTTGGTGCTAGCAATCACCTTTATATTTCATGGTTTCATCGAACAATAAAGTGTCTGATGCCCCTGTGGAATAAATTGCCTAAATTACATTAAAAATAAGCTAGTAATATTGCAATAGGAAATGGATGGCAAACTGATAACAGGCTCATAATTAGTATCTTAACTTTCAGTACGGCAGCATTCACCCCTTATGGGAGTAGAACCAACAACCTTCTGCATCAAAAGCAAGCACACAGCCTGTTGTGCTATTAGCACTAAACTTCTCTTCCCTGCCGCTCTCAGCTCCTTGTAAAATCTACTCAGTACTCAACTGCATCTCAACTTCGCAGCACAAGAAGTCTGGAAAAAGCCAAATTTATTGTGGTGTGTCAAAAGGGTAAAAACCAGGGACACATTAAACATTGCTTGTATAATCTTGGAAAGCTGCTAGAATAAAATGCTGTGTTACCACCATACATTTTACTGCCAAAGTCCCTGTGCAAAAAAGAGTCAGAACAACATACCACTATGCCAAATCACCTGCTTTGTGAAAGAAAAATGCTGTGTTACCACCGTACATTTTACAGACAAGGTCCCTGTGCAAAACAGTCAAGAGCAACATACCACTATGTCAAATCAGCTGTTTTGTGAACGAGAGGAAGACTGAAACTTAAATGGCTATCATTTAATGAATTCAGTTCTCACCATAGCTGTCAACCTCTTATTACTGGGTTTGTCCAGGTGTTTTGTGCTGAGGGAATACAGCCCTCAAACATATTCAGTGAATTCAGTTCTTGCCATAGCTGTCAACCTTAGCACAAAAAACCTGGACAAAGCCACTAACAGGGTATTACAGTCCCAGAAATAAGGAAAAAATTAAAATAGTCGTCTTATAAACTTAAAAAAATGTTATAATAAGAGGTTGTGTTACTATATATTTATTGCTAGAATAAAAAGTTGTTTTGCTACGTATTTTCTGAAGACTATGAAGTCTGAAATTCAAATGCCTGTCAATTTTACTTCTGATGGAACAAAAACAATTTTCAGCAGAGGCCCAAGGAGAAATACTGTAGACACGTCTTTGTAAAATGGCAGGATACCAGACCAAATCCACGCAAACACAGAGATAAGATGCAGACTCCACAAAGAAGGCACCGCAGCCAAGAATCAAACCACAAATCTTGTAGCTATAAGGCAACAATACTGCCACTGCACCATCAAATATGTAAGAAACTAAACATTCAGAAACCTGAAGTCTGAAATTCAAATGCCTATCAATTTTATTTAACATTTGTTAATCACGGCAGTCTGACTTGGAACAAAAAAACTATTTTCAGCAGAGGGCCAGGAAGAAATAATGCAGACATGTCTTTGTAACATGGGAGGACACAAAAGCAAACCCACACAAACACAGGGAGAAGATACAGACCCCACAAAGAAGGAACCCCAGCCAAGAATCAAACCTGAGAACCTGCAGCTGTGAGGCAACAATGCTACCAGTGCACCATCAAATATCAAGCATTGCAGCATTTACAAACCACAGATATTATGAGGAACAGATCAGATCAAATATGAGGCAAAAATCTGCAATTTTTTTACAAATGGTGGTGGGTAGGGAACTCAAGTCTTTAACACCTGCATACAGGGTACAGGGTTCAAGCCTGAGGTATTCCCTACCACACCACCATGAGCACCTGGGGCATTTTACACACACACACACCTCCCTTCCTATCAAACAGTTAAATGCATAACTTCACACACAAGTCCCTATCAAAAGGTTAAAAGCATAACTTCAAACACTAAGTACACACACACACACACACACACAAGTCCCTATCAAAACGTTAAAAGCACCATACTTAACACACTTACCTGTCCATTCTCCATAATGTACATCCAAATGCCTGCGCAATAATCCAAAGACCCACGAGATCCGATGAAACCCCTTCCCGACGAGAGACTCAATTCCTGAATGCTGGTGTTGCAGTCCAGCCCCGACGTGTTTTCCCAGTGAGTCTGTGCACTTTAAAAGTGCACAGACTCTCCTCGTGTTTCCCTACCAGGACTGCCGGACTGCCTGGAGCATGCGCAGTAGACTCACAGTAGTCTGGACTACTGTGCATGCGCGAAGTCTGTGAATTTAAAAATTTTTTTTTTTTAATTTCTTTTTACTTTTTCTTGAGGGGGCTGCAGTCCGGCAGTCCAATAGCATGGGCCGCCCCTGGCTAGTTCCCTCTTAGTGGCTGCCGCCATCAACATGGCATCTACAGGGAGACCCTTGCTCCAGTGGGACTGGTCTGCGGGGGGGCTTAAAATCCTATCCAGGCATTTAGGGACTGGCTCCACAGTGTCCGGCTCCTTCCACGCCCTGGTGGTGATAAAGTCCACCAGAGGGTTGGCCGGAGGGGACACCCAAGAGGTAGACGGGCCTGCTTTGAATGCCCCCAGGAACACAGACTCGTCAGAGGAAGCCTTGGGGGCAGACCCCCCCCTGATCCTAAGCATTTCCATGATGTCTCCAAAAGAGACATCCTCGGGGGGGGTGACCTTGGGGAGCCTTCCCCTTCATCCAAGTCCGTGTCCTCTGTTAAGGACTCAGGGGAGTCCACGTGCCTCCTCTTACACTTATGCTTGCGAGGCACATCCTCGGGGGGGCTGCCCGAGGAGATCTCACCAGCAATATCCTGTTCCAATGGAACAACCTGGGACATTGAAGCAGGCTGTCCCTGTGGCCGGGTGATGGAAGCCTGACCCAGCAGAGAGGGAGTGCAGGGTGGAGCCGAGGCAAGGACCGGGGGTCTGGATGCTCTCGACAGAGCCCTCTCCACTACATCAAAGGCCGAGGGGGAGCCGCTCTCTCTGGGCTCTGAAAGCCGACTCCCACTCGGATCCGATGAAGGGATCGGAACCGGCACCGAGACCATCAGATCCGAAGGACCTGTGTGCTCTGACCTGGTCAGAGCCAAAGGCACACTGAGTCCCTCGGATCTGAAGCTTGGCCCACGGCTCCGAGTGGTCGGATCTGATGATGGAACAGATAGACTCAAGGGCAGGGTTGGATCCGAAGTACCCAGTACTGTCGGCGCCGACCCACCCCCGGCTCCAACGCTGCCCGGGTCCGAGTGCTCCGAACCTGGGAAGCAGGTTGGAGAAGGAGCTATCAGTGCAAATAAAGGTGTTGAGCTCCCCCCCGAAGGGGGGGGGGGAGGTAAGAGCACTCCCATCTGCAGCTGGGCCTGGATGAACCTTCTCATCATCCGGTCCAAGTCTGCATCAGAAAGGCTATAAGTGGATTTCAATGAAGCCACCGAGACAGGTCTGGAATGCCGCCTCAATGACCTCGACGGGGATCGGGTCTCCTCCTCCTCGGGTCCTGGGGAGAAGCAAGGTGATTGGAGCTCAGGAGGAGGAGACCTGGAAGCCATGGCGGGAGAAGCCCACTTAGCTGGGGGGGGGTTGAAGCAGAGGCCTCGGCTCGCCGCTTGTGGTGCTTCTCCCTCCTTTTCTCCCTCCAGGCCTCCCTGTCCTCCGGCGCCTTAGTGGGAATTTGAATCCCAGCCGGGGGAAGGGGGGCAGGAGTGGCCACCACTAAGGGCTGAGGAGGTGCCATGGGAGAAGTGGAGGCTGAAGCCAAATCCGGGGACAGAAGTCCTGCCAGGATCAGCTTCGACCTCCGATCTTTCAGTGCCCTGGGGTTGAACGCTGCGCAAATGGCACACCCCGAGGACAGGTGTTCAACCCTAAGGCACCAAACACACTGAGTGTGGCCATCTGCCGGGGAAAGCTTATGGCCACACTTGGTGCACTTGGAAAAAATGGGTTTTGGGGCCTCTGACATGATAACCCCAAAAAAAACTAAAGTAATCTACGCAAGCACACTGGGCCCCAAACACAACACACACGCACACTATGACCAGTGAGGGGAGGATTTACACTAAAAATTTAAGAAATTAACAAAAGGGAAACCTAAAACACACACACTGTTTAAACAATACAGAAAATTACTCTAATTTTACAGTTTTGAAGCACTTATCTGGTAAATCGCCAGGAGCTCAAAATCCAGCTGTCTCATCTAAGAGTGGCAAACTAGATCTGAGGTCACTTGAGGTTGGCAGGGGATTATGGGTGAGGGGAGGAGCTAGGAGCTCGGATCCATAGCTGTATAATAAGTTGCCGGCTCGGATCCAATGTTGGATCCAAGACCCACAGGTTGCTGACAAATGAAGTCCCTACTCCAGATCAGACAGTTACACAAGCATGGGAAGTATTGCAAAAACAGTCCATGAACCAGAATGGTCATCAAGTCTTTAGTTATAGGTGGTTTAAACATGTAGTCCATGCATAAATGTCCTTAACCCTGCAGCAAAGTTAGTAGAAGGCTTTATGGTGGAGCTTTCTTAGAACCAAGATGTTTTTTGATTGAACACTGCAGTTCATTCCTGTTGTTTTGTGGGCATAGATTTGTATCTGCTATTTTAGCTCCATTTTCTTAAGTACAGCATTCTGTTGTCTTCCAATGGGTCCATTTCCAAGAAGTCCAGAATGTCAAACATGAAGCCACAATGTTAAAGTGTTTTGCAAAGGAGTTTGTAAGTCTTTTAAGCCTTACGTCAGACAGGTGATGTGCAATTCTTGTTTTGAATTTATTAATTGTCTTCCCCACATAAACGCACACTGAGATCTGTATATCAGACTCAGTATTACAATCATCTCTTAAGGTGATCTACATTCTTTTCTTTAGCACAGGGCAGTAAAAGTGGTTTGCGTTACTGAGGTATTGGCAGAAGCTAGGTAGGAGTGCCACAACTGTAGGTACCCCTGTAAGTGATATCAGGTTTGCCGATGCTTTCTTGCCACCATGGGCTTTTTTTTTAAAACAAAGGTAGGCCCCAGGACATTTTTTGATGTGATTCTTATCTGTTATAGTGCCTCAATTGTTAGTGCTCACCTACTGATTTCCTTATAGTCTTTAGTGAAGGTCAAGGCCATACTTTGTTTTCTATTCTCCTGCCTGGGGTCTTTGTAGAGGTTGCTGTATAATCTACTGAGCCTTCCTGAAGGAAGGGTCATGCAGAGTACAATCATTGTTTTCTTTTATGACTTTAATTGGTTCTAAAATAATTCTTAACATGGTGTCACTGTGTCCCCTAGAAAGGAATTATCTTTCTAAGTTCCAGAGTTTGGTAGTGAAATCATTGGTTTCTTTTGGCACTCTGGCCACTATCATCCTGTGAGACTTAATCACATTCCTTTTCATGATCTGCAGGTGCATGCTGTGGTTATATAAAATCATGTTGATGCTTCTAGGTTTAATATAAAAGTTACTGCTAAGTGCTGCCCCAATGGGGTCCTTCTGAACAGTTACATACGAGAAGTTGACTGAAGTTTTACTGTGACAGGTAGTAAATTTGATTAATTCAGTACAGTTGTTGAAATAGTTATAAAATTCTTCCAGACTTTTCACCCCTCCCAGATAATTAAAAAGTCATCAATAAAGTACAATTAACATTTTTTCGGATCTTGATGGATACTATTGTAAATTAAATCATTCCCTGGCTTTCCAAGTGCCACATTAACTAGGCTGGGGGTTATGGCTGTCCCTATAGCTTTCCTGAGGATTTCCCTGTAGTAGCTGTGATTAAAGTAGAAGTAGTTGTTCCTTAGGACTATAGATCTAGTAGTTTACCTAATATTTCTGTTTCACCAGGCATGGCCGCTCTATCCTTGAGGTAGGCTTTTATGGTTGCTTGTATAGAATAATTATGTCAAAGCACTGCGTACAGTGTTTTCACATCAATGGTGATCAAAATAGTGTTGTTACTGACATGGATATTGCATATTATACTCAGAAAATCTAGTGAGTCAAGTATAAATTACTTATTTTTCTCAGCTAGAGGCTTGATTTGTACATCTAGGAAGATAGACATAGTTTAAGTGTTTGCTCCTCTACTAACCACCACAGGCCTATATGAAGGGTCTAGCAAGTTCTTGTGGGCCTTTGGTATCTCCAAAAATGTGGGATTTTAAGATGTGGGATAATCAAAAAGATCATTTGATTATTCTATGATATAATTTTGAGCTGCTCTTATATATTGAAATAGGCTGTTTGAACATCATTTTAACATATTTTTGCAGTAAAACTGCTCATTGTTAAGCATTATTTCAGTTTTACTGTTATACCTGGCAGTATCAGTCAACTGAATATCTGCTCCATTGTCACCTTTCATTACTCTATGACAGGTATCTCTACTGAGGTATTTCAGAGCCTTTAATTCATTTGTTACTCATATTGTAAAACTTTTTCTTGGGGGCTTTATTTAGGATTTTGTGGATATCTGCCTTGTATATATTTTCAAGCACAGCAGAGCTGAAAAGGGATAATTTATTGTGCCACAGCTTTTCAATTTTCTTAAAATAACAAGCATTCTTTTTTTCCATAATTTAGTCTCCTGCATAAGCATAGCTTTAGCTCTCTTACACTCTATCTTCTATAGAATAAGTTCCATTTTATAGTGACATTCAGGCATCTCATATCCCATAAAATTAAATCACAGCAAACAGTAGTATTTCCCCTTCAGGCAGTTCACTCATTAAAAAAGAAAATAAAAACTGATGCTCCATATTCCAAATTTTACACATAAAAAAACAATACTTATAAAACAAAGTATTGTCTCCTGCATAAGCATAGCTTTAGCTCTCTTACACTCTATCTTCTACAGAATAAGTTCCATTTTATAGTGACATTCAGGCATCTCATATCCCATAAAATTAAATCACAGCAAACAGTAGTATTTCCCCTTCAGGCAGTTCACTCATTAAAAAGGAAAATAAAAACTGAGGCTCCATATTCCAAATTTTACACATAAAAAAACAATACTTATAAAACAAAACAAAATAAAATAAAATCAAAGAAAAAAACTTATGGAAAAATAAAAACAACAAAACGAAAATACCTTATCATTAAGTCCAGACTGCAAACATTCTTCTAAGGAAAACAAACGTTTTGAGGACAAGGAAATGAAAACCTGCAATCGTGGAATGCCCATACTCTTGAAATAATACTACCACACTAAAAAGCTATGATTCTGAAGAAACTTTAAGTCATGGTGTTTACAAATAAAATACATCCCTGTGAAGTCACCCACTAAAAGCTCTTTAAGTATGGTCTGAAATGACAGTACCCAAAACCTACCTAGACTTCATCATGAACTGCATATGCAAGGTCAGATCTGGATCGGCTGCTTACAGAACATTAAAAAAAAACTTACAGAGAACCAGTCTAGATTAAGAGGGCATGTCACTCTTCCCTTATATCTTTCATTCACTAGTAATAATTCAGAAAAATATTTACTGACCTGCTGATTCTGAATATCCAGTGTTTAGTAGTGTTCAAAACAATAGCTGAATAATTTGTGCTGAGGACTCAGGCATTACTTATTTTGCTCAGTTCTCTTCTCCAGTTCTCATGACAGTTGTTTCTTCTATTCCCAAAGGATGACAACATGACATGAGTGGGAATTTAAGCTTTGTCCGTTAACCAGATTTTTAGAAGCTGTGCACTGTTATTCATAGTGAATTCACTGTAGCCCTTTTGTAATAGTCTACGGGAAAGCTAAGATGTCCTTATCTTTCTCTTGCCACTTCAGTTATATGAAAGACAGATTCCAATTTTTCTATAAAACTGAGCTCCTTGTGCCCGTTGAGAAAAAAATAATTTATGACATTAGAGAGAAAGTTGGATACTGTGTATCTGTTTTTGTCTGTTCTGCTGGGAGGAACTGATCTGAACTACTCTTTACCTTCTTGCCCAGGGTAGTGGAAAATGCTCTCATGTTCCAATTCACCTTTTTAAAAAGGTGTCTATAGGAATCTTGGAGTGATTGCACCACTTTAGCCAACAAAGTATGTAGGTCTTCATGGAAGGCTACCATCTCCTATAGATGGTCACAAAGATGGTCACAAAATATTATATGTGAGTCCTTCTGAATGGAAAGACTTACTAGGAATTGGAATTCAACATTGTATGCATTAGATCTGAACAGCTGAATTGCAGACAAGAAGGCCATTCTCATAGAAATAAGAGAGCAATGCAGACTGGTGTAAAGAACACCATGACTTCAGCAAGTGTTTGCATTATAGACAGCACCCTGCCCACAAAAAGAATTTTAACTCTATCTTAAAAATCTTGGTAAGGAAGTCTGTGGTCTTGTATTTATTATCTCTGCACATTTAAATGGTACAGGAAACACTTTCGTCTAAATTGTAGCTAATTCCTTCTCTAGTAACCTGGCCATTTTTTTTTACTTTTAGTCCATCTGTTCAACAAAACATTACACTTTGCATTTTACTTCAGATCTGTTGCATTTGAGTTGAGGATATTCTATATTGACTGCATGTACAGCTAAACTGTTTTCAAGGCTAATTGCTTCTTTTTTCAAACTAGATATGATTTTGTAGAATTGAAGACTGCAGGAATCAGTAGACCCTAACCTCTTTAATACTTTCATAGCATGTAACACTTTTTTAGCACACTGATTAGTGCATTAATAGATTGTTAGAGATAGCTCAAGTCTCTAATGCTCAGAGTGCTCCGAATATTTAACTCGGTATTAATAGACTGTTTTTTGGTCTAGATATGGGTAACTGACTGGAGAAGAGGAATGGATTAAATTGAACAGTAGTGGAGGGTGGGGAGGTACCGGCGGTCAGCAGCGATTAAGCAACCTCCCTTACTTAGAATATTTATTGAAATTTAGTTTATATGTCAATATATACTTCGCAAGTCTCCGTGTAAATAGGATGCCGCTCCGTCAAAACGCAATTACCAGTGGCTTTGTCATCTTCAAAGATATTAAGCGTTATGGAAATATAGCCCTTCATATTTTTTTTTATTCACATATGCTGATTACTTCTTTATTGCCTTCATAAAAGCAAACATGTTACACATTACGACTACAAAGATTCTGAGCTGCCTTCAAGGGTCTAGCACCAGAAAACAACTCGTTATAAACTATAAAACATTGCTCCTCTTTCTGACCCACTACCAAACAGCACAAGCAAACGCACACCAAAATACATAGAATGACAGGCATTTGAGTTTCAGACTACATATCCCTCAATTAATACATGTTAGCAGTAGACCTTTTACTCTAGCGGCTTTCTACATTTCTAAAAAAAAAATTAAAAGTGTAAAATGAATATATATACATATTACTTGTAAACTGTAGCAAACTACTTGCTACAATGTAACAAATAGATGCTGCAATGTGGACCACACACGGAGCGCAAAAGAGCTGTGGTTTGACCGCAAATATAATACCGGCTTTTAAAAGCCGGTATTGCAAGATCGTGATCAGGTAATTTTTTTTCCCCTCTCCACCCACCCTAACTACACTACTATCGGAGGCAAGGGAAACATTTTGTACATTTTTTTCAAAAACATCGTAATCGATCTTACCAAATAAAGACAAGGCATTTGAGTTTCAGACTACATAACCTTCAAAAAATACATGATAAGACCAGACATTTTATTATAGCAATATTCTAAGTTTATAAGAGCAATATTTAAAAATGTGTCCCTATTTTTGGGGCTTTGCCCACCAATAAATTTTGTCTTTGTCCAAAAAAAAAACAGAAAGAAGCATAGAACATATCATGAAGCAGGGAAGCAAAGCAGCGAGTGTGTCATTCCGCAGGGAAATAATGACATTGTTTTCAGCTTTGGTCCGAGGCAGAAATGTGATTTGAGTAGGGAGATAGTGTCCCTTTAAAGCAAGAAATGTCTAAAATAAAGCTTATAATGATCCTTCATTGTGGCTACTGTAGAGAAAAAAATAAATTATCATTGCAGTGATTATTTGCAAAGCAGTGAAGGAACCCTGCCGTACCTCTCAGAATCTTAGAGCAAGAAACCAGGACTTTTTAAAATACTGAACTTGCAGACTTAGAAAGTTGACAGAATAACAGGTTTTGCATTAATTTACCACTAATACGAAAAACGGACCCAAAATATAAGACAAAAAATTGAACAGTCAGAGACAGGACCATAAAACCAAGCTGTAGTTGAGACTGGGAGACAAAATAGGATTGGGATTGAAACTATACAGGATACTGAAAAGAAAAAGGACACTGTGGGTGAGGAAAGCGAATGACGTGAAAAGTAGGCGTGGCATTGGTCAGCTTTACTGTGGACCCGAATTTTAAACGCTGGGATTGTCCCTTTAAAGCAGCTGAAAAGGCTGAAGAGGATAACAAGGAATATATATGCAAATGAAGCAGCACAGCAATAGTGTAGTGGTTAGAGCATCCGCCTAACAAACAGGTATTCCTGGTTCAAGTTCCACTACAGCACATATCATTTTCCATGTGAAATCTGTATATGAACACATTTCTACATCTTTTTGCCATATAATCTACATAATAACATTTAAATGTGAACTGGAGTAATGCATGAAATGCACATGTGAAGTGTCAGTGTCATAACGAATAATGAACTAGTGAACAAGTTTAATCACAAATAAGCAGTAGTAAGCGTGTCTAAGTGTGTTTGTGCAGGGGTAACCATTGCCTACACAGATTAAGCAAAGTAGAAGCTAACTGAGTGTAAGAAACAGTAACAGGAGGTTAGCAGTGCTTACCGTCACGCAAATACACGCAGAAACACTTACAACTGCTTTAAAGTGCTTTAATCACTCTGGATCCAATGATCCATGTTTTGCCCAGCAACAAAATAAACTGCCTTTGCAAGGCTCAAACTCAGGACCCTGTACACTATAGTCATAGTAGTTGACCACTAAGCCATCACAGCAACAGGTATGCAAGCGGTATCAACAAACTAATTCTCACCACAGGAAAATCAAAACAAACATGTGAACTGAATCTATGTACAGTGTGAAGTGGTATAACCTGCTACATAACATAAATATGTGAACTGGAGTACTGCAGTAAGGCCAGATGTGAGGTGTTATTGCAATAAAGTGTTGAAGTTCCCAGTACCCCATACAGTGTGCCTACATATGAATCAAGGATACAAGACATATATATGACATGTAATGAAGAAGACATCAATGCCAAAATGCCAAAAGGCAAATATTATGCAAATCGAATATTAAGTACCACTAAGCGGTGCACAGCACTGTTACCCAGACTACTGGCAGGATACTACCAGTGGGAGAAACAGTGTCAACCTGCAAAGTCTAATCTTAAATAAATAAAGTGTTGAAGTTCCCAGGATCCCATACAGCATACATACACATGAATCAAGGATACAAGACACATATATAACATGTAATGAAGAAGACATCAATGCCAAAAGGCAAATATCATGCAAATCGAATATTAAGCACCACTAAGCATTGCACAGCACTGCTACCCAGACAACTGGCAGGATACTACCAGTGGGAGAAACAGTGTCAACCTGCAAAGTCTAATCTTAAACAAATGCATATTCGTCCCTAATGGGACGACCCCAAAAATTCTGCTAAAAAGAGTCCTCGGGGTAGCATACCATGCCTTACAGGTAAGCAAAGAAGGATATGTATGTTTGCGGACTGAATGTGTGGGAACCCTGAAGATCCATGGGGTGAGACAACTTACATGATGGGTCCCGAGAAGTGGAGAGTGGGCAATGTGTAGTGGTGTGGTGAGATTCAGATGGAACCAGTAGGAAGGACGATTGATGTGGAGGAGGGAGGGGGTGGAGGGAATGATGGGTAAGACATTATGGGCTGAGGCATGCCGGGGTTGGACGGACCCATTCTAATGAGACTGCCCCATGGATGTAAGAGAGAAAGGAAGGGGGAGAAACAGGAAGGTAACTGAGACATACCATTTCCCATGGCAAAGCACATTATGAGTAATATGTATGTTGCATAACCCATGGAATAACATATATATATATGAACTGGAGTACTGCTGCCACGAAAGAACATATATATATATTTCCAGTTACAGTGTCCTACACCCAGTAAGCCTCTAAATTGCTTAACCTGTGTAGGCAGTGCTTACCCCCATGCAAACCCACTTACAACTGCTCAAAAGTACCTTAATCACACTGTATCCAACGGCCCTTGTTCTGCCTAGCATAAAAATAAACTGCCTCTGTAAGGCTCAAACTCAGGCTCCTGCACACTATAGTTACAAGAGTTAACCACCAAGCCATCATAGCAATAGGTATGAATGAGGTATCAGCAAACTAATCCTCACCACAGGAAAATCAAACCAAACGTAAACTGAATCTATGTACAGTGTGATGTTGGATAACCTGTCACAGAACATAAATATGTGAACTGGAGTACTGCAGTAAGCATAGATTTGAGGTGTTATAGTAATAAAGTGTAGCAATCCACAGGTCCCCATGCAGTGTATGTACACATGAATCACGGATACCAGACACATATATAACCTGCAATGAAGAATAAATCATTGCCAAATGGCAAATATAGTGCTAATTAACTATTAAGCAATGCTAACCGCAGCACAGCTGAAGTTAGTAAGTGTAAGCAATGTGTAGGGGAGCCAATTCAATTTGCCTAGTGGTATACCTCTTTAAGCAGTGCCATCCTCATGTAAGCAGGTCTGCCCATAGCTTAGCCTTTTCAAAACTGGCCAATCATGGGGAAGTGCGGGAAAATGGCCGTATTTAAACCCCACAGGCAGGAATACTACCCATAACTGGTTGTAGCTTCCTACTGCAGGCAGAATGGCTGGTGTGGGTGAAGGCACTACATTTAGAGCGTAGCGCTGGGGCATCCAGGAGTCAAAAATCATGGTATGGCTCCAGGTAAAACACCATGATCAGAGACTACTGCAGGGCCAGTACCAGGGCTCACAGTATAAAATTGAGGCATGGGGCAGTCTTGCCCGTGACCTCACCAGTGCTACAGGTATCCCCCGGACTGGTGAGCAGGTCAGGCACCACCATGCTGACCTGAAGTGGTGGAGGGGGATGTACTGGAACAGTGGATCCAGGAGTCTCAGCAGATGCCCAATGCCCCAGTGCTGAGTAAGTACTCATTCTACTAAGTAGTAAATAATTGCCTAGCTTGTGTATACTATGGACAGGTATGGCTAAAAATCACTGAATTTCTCTGACAGCTGCAGATGAGCAGGCTGCGAATCAGTAAACCCATGATGCTAGGCTGCAAAGGCTGCATTGCAAGGCAGTTTAGTAATCAGTCTGCATGTACTGTCATAACTAATAAATATAAGAGCCATAGAAAGTGTTGTACCAGTCGAAATAAATGTGTAATAGTCTGTGAATAAAGGGATAACCCCTGGAGGGCTTCTGCTTACTCTTTTCTCATATATTGCTGATCTGTTCCATACTATAAATAGTATTGTTGTATCTTAAGCAGTGTCACCCACACCGTGGTATGCAGATAAAATGGGCATGAAGTCCTGCATAACAATGCTGGAAGTGCCAAGAGGTCAGTTATATTGTACAAGTTGGGGAAACTTAGCTAGAAAACAGTCGAAAGCTTTACACCCATTCCCTGATAGCACAATGTACTGTGATGTTAGCTATAATATTTTGTCACACACAGCAGGGGGTTGTATCCTGGGAGTGCTACTAAGCTGTATGCATACTCATACCCCACAACTGTACAGATTTTGATACAAAGTTCAGATAGAAAGCTGTATGCATACTTACACCCAATAACAGTACAGAATTTGCTAGAATGTTCATATTGTAAGTTGTATGCATATTCATATCCCACAACTGTTCCAATCTGTCCAGCATGTCCAAATAAAGGGCCCATATCACCAGCCTGGTACCCTGTTCCCCTGAAAATCCAGTGTGATGATCCAAGAATTGTAGGCAGTTGTCAATGACATATAACTGATAGCCAAACATATACATAGTCAGAGAATGTATATGGAAACAAACCTGTCATTCTAGCACTTCACCCAAAGTGTATGACAGCAATTCTGAACATATGTTGCATTAACACCTGTAGCCTGTCATGCCTGTATGTAAGACACAGGTCATGTATATAATCATTTATAAACATACCAGTGTACACTATAAGGCCATTGTGTAATAATACATGTAAGAGAAATACCACTGCAGTGACTAAGAATGTTATGAAAACTACAAGGATATATTAGTTGTTAATTGAACTCTCTCTCACCCCTACCATATGTGCATAATAACCCAATGACACTCCTCAACTGCTATGTGTACACTCCAAACTTTTGTTGCAACATACGTCCTAATGGTTTATAAATATTCACATTTGTTTCTATGCATGTGCCATGTGAAAATACACCCATATTAGTGGCCTGTTGTCATCAATGAAACCTGCATGCTATTGTAATGCCCACTGTTGCTCCATATATGCATGTGTTCTGCCTGCTCTGCAACTGTGTTAAATCTGGAGTGTTGGGTTAATGGGAATACCTATGCATGCTGTTATAACTAATCCTGAATGCTGTTGACTGTTCCTAACCCATATCTGTCATAAACCTGTGACAACACAGCTCGTATGGGAAGGCCGGTCCCAGCGGACCCATCTGTCTCACCTTAGCTGGCCATGGCACCAGGCACCAGCACATCTGGGGCCCAACATGGGACCTCCTCCTCCATGGGTCCTGCGCCACCTTCAGGTGGAACTGCTGCAGGGGATGGGGCTCATCCCCCCTCGGAGCGGGCATGGAGGGGGTGCATAAGGAGCTCGATCTGGAGTATTGAGAATGGCTATGCCAGCTTGAGGGCCGAGTGGCGCTATTAGAGGGTGAGTCTGCCCCTCCTACACAGCCTCCAGCACAGCCACCTTCAGGGCCGTGAAGGTGCAGTGGTGACTGCCCATGGGTGGGGACCTCAGTCCCACTGTTTCCAGTTGGGGGCTCATGGGCTTGCGACTTCCAAACACCCCTCCCCATCCACGGTGTTTCCCCCCCACGTGTCATATACCAGCCCTGTATGCATCTTGTGTGTCTTGTCTGTTAACCTACCCAACCTACCTCCCCAAATATACCTGCTACCCCTCCTCAACATCCCACTCTCACCTGAAAAAAAAAGGCAATCTGTTCCCACAAAAAATTCTCGCCCCATACATAGCTGTCCATTTTGTGCACGTGTCCACTGGACACATGTAATCTGGTCTAATTGGCATTGCAATGAATATATGTTGTCCTCACCCCTCTCCCAGGGGTTTGAGGGTCCAAATGTACCTGCAAATATAGTGTATATACACAGCTGTTGCTGTAGAAGAAATGGGCAGCTATGGACCTTTCCTATGCCCTTCCTGCACATGCCTAGCTATTTTCCCTGCTGTCTTTCCCTCTTTGTTCCCCGTTTTTCACCACTGTCCTGTCAACCCCTTTTTCTTTTCTTTTAAAGGAATTAGCGTGGGGGTAAAGCGGCAGTAAGCACTGTTAAGCAGTGGTAAGCCAGATTGCACGGGTTTGTGCGGGGGTAAGCTATGCCTACACAGGTTGAGAGATTTGAAGCTGACTGTAAGAAAACATAAGTGGAGGTTGCAAACCCATGCAAACCCACTTACAACTGCTTAAAAGTGCCTTAATCACTCTGTAGCCTACGCCCCTTGTTCTGCCCAGCAACAAAATAAACTGCTTTTCCAAGGCTTGAACCCAGGACCCTGCACTCTATACACAAAGTGATTTATCACTAAACCATGGCAGATGCACATGACCTGAAGTTTTCACAAACATATCATGCAGCACAATCAGTCAACAGTACAGGAAATGTGACTTGTACACAAATTGCTCAGGCTGCCACTCGTTGAAACACACTATTTTATTAAAACGCTCAAAATAAAAAATGTTTTTCATCTAAACAAGTTGGTTAGACTTCTTCAGAATTACAAACAAAAAATGTCAGTTAAAATTCAAAAGCTGTATCTATAAACTCATTTAAAAATCCCCGCCAAAATTCACGGCAACGATATATCTTAAATGTATATTGCATCAACCAAAATGACAGCTGAAATTTAATTAATTGATCTTAACCTCTTCTTGTAATACTTGTAATTAACCATAGCACTACTGCAGCAGCCCTCATACTTCCACTTTGATAATATTTAACAAGGAAAATAATGCTGAATAATATTTGCCTAAAATAAATACATATTTGCCTTGAAAAATTAATGAATAATATAGTAATAAAAAAAAATTACTGGATAAGTGTTTTAAATGCTTTGTTTATAACTTAGTTATAAACTTGTGAATATGAATGTATGGATTTTTTTAAATTCGTTCACCTCATCACAATTATTCATCAAGATTTCCTCGGTGAACCACATTGTTCTATATCAAATAAAAAATATATATGAAAGATTAATTATAATTCAAATTATGTTTGCATTATGTTGAAGTGTGATTTAAAAACACATCAATGATGTTAAACAACATAACGGCAAACCAAACGAATGTGCATCAAGACATCACGAGCACAACCAGATAAATATACAACAAATACCCCCTACAAATTAACAAATCCATCAGGTTACTTGATACTAAACAATATTGTAATTTATGTAGAACTTTTAAAAATTACCCATGGATGTGAAAACTATGTCAAAATAACCTCTAATTTAAAGTGCTGGTGCCTTTTATATGTACAAAAGTGCTTCAACTAGCACATAGAAACCTACCATTATAACTTTTCAATTATGTACTAAAACATAACACCACATACTTGTTAACATACCAAATTACCTAAAGAAAGTGATGCTGAATTATCTATCTAAACTTTTAAGTTTTAATAAGCACATCAAAGAACATCTGTCATTCAGACCTGGACTAGTATATGCATTAAGCTTAATTTGCCACAATAATTCCATTTTCTCAAGCAATAGGCCAAAAGGACCTCCCCTCACATCTTGTTTAATCTGGTCCAATACTCTAAACTGGAATTTGTGATCTGGAAAAGCCATAGTATGTCTGACCAATGCATTATCTTCTTTTTGTAGTCTAATACTTCTTTGATGTTCATAAACCCTGTCTTTAAGTCTCCTCTCGGTTTTTCCTATGTAAAAAGATGGGCAACCTTGGCAGACTGCTATATACACTATTCCCTTTGAATGACAGTTGAATTTACCTTTTGTGTACAATTTGAAACCATTGATCTCTACATTGCTGCCAAATGACATTAAATGGCAAAATGAACAATTGCCACATTGCATCATACCTCTATGAATTCCTACAGGAACAATGTATTGGTTATTCTGTAATAATTCCTTAAAATGTTTTTCTTTTCTCCATATTATCTTTGGTGATGTTCCTAACTTATGTACCAAAGTATTATCATCATTAAGTATCATCCAATTTTAAAATAAATTTTTCTTATATTTTCATAATCCAAGGAAAATCTTAATACACAAGCCACATTGAAATCAGTTTCAGTGTCTTGTTGTACACGTCCTAAGAATGTGTCACTAATAGTTTTATCATTTCGATTATATCCACTGTTGTGTTGTCGTTTTAAGATGGGGTTTATATATCCCATTGTTTCTTTTAATTGTCACCTCTTCTATAAGGTCTTCTACTAATGTAATGGGATATCCCCTATTCAAAAACATTTGTTTTAAATTGGCACATTCTTCTGCAAATTCTTTCTCTAAAGTTATCATTCGCGCAGCCTGTACCAACTGGCCCTTGACCACTGATCTCTTCTGATGTTTTGGATGTGCGCTTGAGTAGTGTAAAAATTTGTTCGAATAGGTAGGCTTCCTGAAAATCTTAGCTTCATATTCTTTCACTATATCATTTTTAGTCAGTGTTACATCCAAATAAGCAATTGATGTGTGAAATGTGTGTGTTAAATGTAAAAAATCTGTGGTTTCATTTAAGGTGTTCACTAAGCCCTTGGCTATATTTTCATCTCCTTCAATGATCATAAAAATATCGTCAATAAATCTGAAGTAAAATTTCACAATTCTATTAATAACGTTGTTCCTGAACAAATAAGTGTTCTCCCAAAAGGACATTACCAAATTGGCATAACTAGATCCACATGGGGAGCCCATGGCTACCCCTTTTCTCTGGATGTAAAACTGACCATCAAACAATAGGAAATTGTATGACAAAATAATGTCTAGAAGTTCTTGCACCAAAGAAATTTCATCATTTGGTGCACCCTTCTGCCTCATTCTATTTTTTGCCCATTCAAATTCCTAGATTATGTGGAATACTAGTATATAACTCTTTGACATCTATTGTCAAGAAGTTATGTTCACATTGATATAAAAAGCTATTAATCTTCTCTAGGAAAATCCAAGAATCTTTGACTATCCATTGTTCAGTTGCCACATATTTTTTCATAATAGAATCTGCCAATTTGGCACATGCATACATGGCTCTGAAAGGGGGGTCTGAAATGCTTTTATGCTTTTTTGGAACACCGAACATACAAGGTACTCTTGGAGACTCAACTACCAAATAATTATATGTATGTAGATCAATTCTTGCTTCTATAAATAATTAATTTAAGAA
The DNA here is from genome assembly GCF_019279795.1 of Protopterus annectens. Lineage (NCBI taxonomy): Eukaryota > Metazoa > Chordata > Ceratodontiformes > Protopteridae > Protopterus > Protopterus annectens. The sequence goes on from NC_056726.1 coordinate 599,421,110, forward strand.
GCTCTTTATAAATTGGTTCAATCTATTATATTCATTCACTGATGAAGTCTCATATGTGTCAGTAGATAAGATGTCATTGAGTTTATTAACGTAGTCCGGTGTATCCATCACTACCAACCCCCCTCCCTTATCAGGGTTCATGATACTCACATTTGCTGAAAATAACATCTCCAGGTCCTCTCTTTCATCTTTGTTTAAATTATATTTATATTCTAATTTTGTCTCACTCAATTTCCTCAAGTCTAGTTCACATATTTTCTCAAACAAGTGAAAAGTATTATATAAAGGTGGATTAAAGCAACTCGAAACCCTTAATGGGTTATTATTAAACATTTGGCCACCCAACAATTGTTTTAAATTCAATTTCCTCACAAACAATTTGATATCACAAATTGTTTGTGCCAAATTCATTTTAGAAGCAGGAACAAAAGTTAAGCCTTTAGACAAAATGTCTGCTAAGTGTGCTGAAACATAAAAAGATGAAAAATTATAAACAGAGAAGTCCTTTTGTTTATTCCTAATCACATCACATGATCGTTGTTGTTCATTAGTTAGAACTATCTTCTGCTGTTGTGATTCTTCCTCCTGTTCCATTGCTTCTTCTGGTTGCATCTTGGAAAACCCTGCTTCTTGTTGGAAGTAGATGCTTGTTGATTATTTTCTGCTGTTGGTACAGGAAATGTATTGTTATCACACCACATAACCTGTTAATGCACGAAGTCTGGACAAAGTATGCCACACTGTGGGTACAGATAGGGATATATGTCAACTAATCCTCTGATACACTTAAAATGTTGCTAGTTACACAGTTATATGTATTAGAACACATATGTAGAAGGAGATGAAGTCTGAAACACAAACGTGTTGCCACTGGTTACTGACTTCAATGCTGCAATCATCCATGACAATTGCCAAGTGAATGAGGAACAGGCCAAAATATGAGCTGAACATGCATGGACATATGGACAGATATATATCTGTAAATGTAGACAGATAGACAGCTATATGTAGATATATATATTAATGTATGACACAAATAATCATATAACATCAATTGTATATAGATACATACATATTCATATGTATGTATATATATATATATACATATATATATATATATATATATATATATATATATATATATATATATACAGATGTATATATCTAAAGATACATATATATAGATATAGCCATATGAGATATATATGGGTACATACAAATATACTCACACAAAAGGTATCAGTAGCCATACATATGTAGAAGTAGTGTGGAAGTACTGGATGCAAAGTATATCCCTCGGCCACAAGCCCTTCAACTGGTACCTGTGAAATGTGTAGTGTGGCAACCATTCCCACAAATGACAATACTGACATTAAACATATACCCACCCACAATTCAAAGGACATGACAGGATACACAGGTATGCATACACAGATAACCTTTATTCTTGTACTATACAATAATGTATGCCAGTACTGGCACCACATAAGGTTTGAAATATGTAATTAGTCATGAATGCAAGGCCCACACAAAAGAGTAGATGCAAGCAATGTGTATATATACCATACTATGCTGTCCAGGCCAAGGCCTTCAATTAGTACAACAGTAGAAACAGGATTTGCCTTTAGGATACGTAACAATTAACAATTACAGATGTAGTTCAGCAGCCACCAGTTACACCCCATAGTCAAGCCCTAGGGGGAAAAGTAGCACTTGTGTTAATGTCACAG